>NW_006994855.1:55278-56491 GCF_000164805.1 Carlito syrichta
CAGACTGGAGTGCAGTGGCCACTCCCGGCCACCATAGCCTCGACCTGCTGGGCTCCGGCGATCCTTCCGCCTTAGCCTTCCAAGTAACTAGAACTTCTCTCTCCTTTCAAACACTGCATTATTGATTAATTATTTCTTTTTTTCAGAAAATATCAGAGAACTATAAAATGCACAATATTATGTAATTCATCACTATTGGTTCAATTTTTCTCTTTAAGTTTGTAGTCTCTGACTCTAAGCAGAGGCAAATAACATGTTACAGCAAAATAAATATTGCACGTTGACTAAATGCCGACTTATAATTGGTGTGTCACCCTAACCTGAGGTTACTTCTTTAAGGATACATTTTTCAAGCTGGGCTCGGTGGCTCAGCCTGTAATCCCGCACTTTTGGGAGACTGAGGTGAGTGGATTGCCTGAGCCCGCAGGTTCGAGACCCGCCTGGGCAGGGAGACTTCATCTCTGCAATAAATCAAAAAAAAAAAATCAGCTGGGCGTGGTAGCGCATGCCTGTAATTCCGGCTACTTGGAAGGCGGAGGCGGAAGGATCGCCGGAGCCCAGCAGGTCGAGGCTGCAGTGGCCGGGAGCGGCCACTGCACTCCAGTCTGGGCGACAGAGTGAGACTCCAACTCAAAAAAAAAAAAAAAAAAAAAAAAAGAATACATTTTTCTTGCTTTTCTGCATTTTTGGTCAAGGCAAGTGATCTAATGCAAGGACCATGTTCTGTCAGGTATTTGCAATTCATGCTAGTCCAGGAAGTAAATGGAATTTAGAGTTGCGCCTGAATATTAACCCCAGTTCTGCTTACTTACTATGTCTGACCTGAGGCAAGTGACATGATTTTAAGAACTTTTTGTATAAATAAATAATAATAACTAATTATAACGTAATGATCCCCAAATTATGAATAAATAATATGTGAACGGCATCAAAAAATCATATGGCATGTGGAAAAGGGAAAACAATAAAAACACATTTCAATATTTATTATTATATATTTTTGTCCTGCAGAATTTTTTTTTTTTTTTTTTCCCGAGTTGGAGTCTCACTCGGTCTCCCAGACCGGAGTGCAGCGGCCGCTCCCGGCCACCGCAAGCCTCGCCTGCTGGGCTCCGGTGATCCTTCAGCCTCAGCCTTCCAAGTAGCCCGGAATTAGAGGCACGCGCTACCACGCCCGGCTGATTTTTTGATTTATTGTAGAAAAATGAGGTCT
>NW_006994855.1:56511-147146 GCF_000164805.1 Carlito syrichta
TCGACCCCGCGGGCTCAGGCAATCCACTCACCTCAGCCTCCCAAAGGTGCGGGCTGAGCCACCGAGCCCGGCTATGTAGAATTTTTGACTACATTCAAAATGATCTGAAAGTTACTATGAAAATGAAAAAAATGAGGTCTTGTTTTCTACTAGATTATGTATTCACATTAATGTGAAAATGTTTTAAGATACATGAGAAAATGTATAAATATGTCATGAGGTTTATGGAAGAAACAATTCCAATGAGAAGTCAGGGATGACTTCATCAAAAAAGTGGCATTTGGCCGGGCTCGGTGGCTCAGCCTGTAATCCCGCACTTTGGGAGGCTGAGGTGAGTGGATTGCCTGAGCCCACGGGTTCGAGACCCGCCTGGGCAACTTGGCGAGACCTCATCTCTACAATAAATCAAAAATTAGCTGGGTGTGGTAGCACGTGACTGTAGTTTCAGCTACTTGGAAGGCCGAAGCGAAAGGATCACCAGAGCCCAGCAGGTCGAGGCTGCAGTGGCCAGGAGTGGTCACTGCACTCCAGTCTGGGTGACAGAGTGAGACTCCAACTCAAAAAAAAAAAAAATGTGGCATTTGATCAGGACAATGGAAAATTGGCAAGTTATTGAAAAAGGGGTAGGATATCACCTTAAGTCAGGCATAATAATGATGTCTTAAAATACAAAAAATTAGAATTCCAGGGGTTGTTTGAAAATAAAGGGTAGTCCATAGTTGATGAATTGGGTGCACATAAATAGATAGAAAAGACATAATGAGAAATTTAAGTGGAGTCAAGGAAAAAAAAACCTGATTAAAATGTCTTAATCTGGGACAGGGAAATCTATTTAGCAGAAAACCAATAGAGTATCCCTTTAAGATTCTAATTCTGGTGACTTCTCTATTCTAATTGCTTTATTTTTGGTTCCCTTCCCTCCCATCTATCCACTTTGGCATGTTCCAACCCTAGCTATGTTTAAACTTTCAAGTCACTTCCTCCATGACATTTTTATTAATGTCCTCCACTACAAACCTCCAAATGAGGACACAATTATAAAGAAAATGAAACCATACATTCCAACTAAATCTTTAAGATCTTTGATGTTATCACCACAGAAACTGGGTCAGATGAAATTACATAAACATAAGACCAACAGCAGATATTTCAGACTCCAATTGTCCAGTGAAGAAACTGTGGATGTCTTTTAAACCTACTTGCTCTTCTACCCAAGCTTATTTACCTCAGACTCCATACAAGTCAAGTCACACAGAGCACATAGAGGTTAATATTTCTACATGATCAACTACTACTGTGTGAAAAATACCCTTTAATTACAAGAGAGCTGGATTGTCATATTTGCAGCTTCCTTTTAGTTCTAAAAGTCCATGTGTTTATTATTTGAAGATATGTCAGACCGAATTGCCCAATTTGAAAAATAATTGTTCCAATTACTTTTTAGTTCAAGAGACAGTCTTGATTATTCCTGTTGCTCTCTGGTTTAACTGTAGCAATGATTTTATATATATATAAATCATTTTATATTAGTCCTATAAAATATTTAACCTTTTTAAAATGCCAGTCATTCAGAAACTGAGTACACATAATGATAAATTCTTGGCAAAACATGTGTGATAGCAGTTCTGTAATTAATTTATTTTATACTTCCCATATCTTCCCTCTCCTGTTAAAACCCAGGATTAAGCTAGTTTAACAATCAATAAATAAAAACACTGTCCTGAGCTAATGAGAAAGGAAAGCAAAAGGAAAACATAGTTATTACAGTCACTTATAAAAAAGTTTCTAATTTTCAAATTAATATTATTAGTAAATTGATAAATGGGTATAGTATGTCTAATTTGTCAGTCCCATGTATTAATTTTGTATATTTTCTTTGTGTCTGACTATCTGTTAGATTACAAGACTGAGTTTGTAGTTTGAAATGACAGTTTAAATATCTGTTTCCAGCAGTATGATAAAAGCAATCTCAAGACATTTCTCACTTTAAAAGTTTAAAATAGAAAACATAATCCAGTAAATTCCCTATTTAACTGAAATAAAATAGGAAAACAACAACAACATCAAAGCTAAAGAAGAAATCCAGAGCTTTAAGAAATGATGAAAGCTGTTTTTGGAGCATCTGCTAAGCCTTGGGGAGCTACAGTTCAGGTTTGGATGTCCCAGCCAGGTGTCTGCCCAAGTTGGGAGTCTGACATGTGATCCTCAAAGACAAGATCTAAAGCCTGTCCCCAAAATGTCAAATGAAATAATCAAAGTACTAAACCACACCTACATGGCACTATAGGTCAACAGGAGTATCTGCCTATCTCGTCATTGATGTTGGATGAGGGGAAATATCTCCCTTCAAACTGTGTGACTGCAGCTAACACTCATATCAGTTGTGTTCCTCATTCATGTTTCCTGTGTTTTCTGAGAGTTCTGCAGTCCTGATTTATTTCAGGGTTACCTTTGCCTGGGAATGGCATGACACTTTAACTAAGACCTCTTTTAACACTGTCTTCAAATAATTCCCGCATGTAAAGCCTTAAAAATTGTAATAATAACAATATTTTTCTGATTTTATTATTATAAACTCATAGAAATAATCACTAAACATATAATAGCAATAATCAGTGAAACTATAAATGACACAGTGAATCTACAATGGTTTCATTTGTTTGTTTGTTTTTGAGTTAGAGTCTCACTCCATCTCCCAGACTGGAGTGCAGTGGCACGCTCACAGCCACTGCAGCTTCGAGCTGCAGCCTAAGCCTTCCAAGTAACCAGAACTGTAGGCGTTCACTACCACCCTGGAAAAATTTCTAATTATTGTAGAGATGAGGACTTGTTAACTTGCCCAGGTTGGTCTCGAACCTGTGGGCTCAGACAATTCCTTCACCTCAGCCTCCCAAGGTACTGGGATTACAGGTGTGAGCCCAGCTTATAACGGCACTACATGTTTACATTTTAGACATACATTTGAAGTAAATACTTTGGAAAGAAAATAAGATTATAAAAATTAGCAATATTACTACAAACACAACGTCTACAGATTTAAAAAAATGCAGTAGAGAATGTGTAGTTTGAAAAGAGTTATTGTCGGGTCAATTAATGCATCAGGGTGGCAGGTAAAATTATAAAATTTAAAAATATACAACATAATATGTTATAATCCCACTATAGGAAAAAATATTTTTATGTCCAACATAAAATTCCAAACCATAAATAAAAATGTAAGTTTAACCACATTAAAAGTAAGAACCTCTCTTCATCAAAATTTTCAATAAATAAAGTAAAAAGTGAATTCACCTACTGGGAGAAATAATTTTTCAAACATAAAATTTACAAAAATTTATAGCAACAATGTTTAAGTATTACAAATCAGTTAGAAAAAATATCAACAACCCATTAGAAAAAAATGATGGAATACTTGAAGAAAAATTGCGTGAAGAGATCTGTAATCAAATTAGTTCTTGGGGAATTTCAAATAAAAACTACAATAAGACACTTTTACATTGACTACTTGAAAAAAATAAAGTTGAACAATTTTCGGTGTTGACAAAGAAGTAACGTTATTGGAATCCTTCTTGTGATTTAAAAAAATGGCACAGTCACTTTGAAAAAGAATGCGGAACTGTCCATTAAAACTGAGCATGTGTACCTGCTGTAACTTATTGTTCTAATAATCAAGCTTAGAAAGTCATGTGTTCCAGAAGGTATGTGCAAAATATCCATACTGCAAAGTGTATACAAGTAAAATGGTAGAAACAATACAGCTGTTCATTAACAGAACACTTGATATATAAATTATGGTGCATATTATCCAATTAAAAAGATGTAGTCATGAAAATATATTATAAGAAACAACGTGGAGAAATCTCTAGAATAAAAAATTGAGTGAAAAAAATAAAACTGGAGACTTCTGGTAAGATGGAGATGGGGCATGTCGGATTGTGAGAGTCTCTGTAAAAGCCAGTGTCCATAAAGACTCTTTGCATGAGTAGACGTGTGCTGGTGGGTGAGTGAAAGTCTGTCTGAAGGGAGACTTGGGAACCCGGGCTCTTCTCTGGAGGTGACTGCAAACCCCCCCCCCGTCGCCCTGAGATTGGAGCCCTTGGCATGCAGGGTTGTATGCCGCTCTAAGGACTCTCCTGAGAAGAGCTTACTGATTTCATCTGATTTCCACTGCCTGGTGCCTGGCTCATAACCACCATAACCTGTGACAGAGGCAGTCCGATCCATTCAGTGGAGAGAGAAGATCAGAGAGAGCTGGAGAGGAGCCTCACCCTTGGTGAGGAAATGCTACGGTAGCCATTTTCTCTGTCCCCGGACCAGGCAGAGACCTGCATTTCCCCTCCCAGATTCACCCAGCCTCCAACTTGGGACCTAAGGTCATCTCATCGAATTTGGAGAGTCAGATGCCCCTCCCCAGTGCCGAGTGGCAGACTTGACAGGCAAGACAGGTGTACCCAGATCTGATCTACCATCCTACCTCAGTAGACCTGGGGCATCTGACTCATGCTGAAAGCAACCCTACCAGCCTATCCAGAGAGCAAGGGGAGGGGCTAGAGATCAGAGCTGAAAGGAAGTTGGACTTAAAAGAACCACCTCAGAGTGAGCTTTTTTTGGGTTGGTTTTGCTCATTTTTGTTTGATTTTTGTTTTAGATTCTTTTCCTCTCCTTCTTTCAGTTTTCTATAATGTTTTCATACTTGCTTTGTTTCTGTTGTTTAATTAATGCTTTTTTAGACTTCCTGTCTGTGTATGTGTATTTTTGAGGGAGAATATCAATGGGATAGTTTTGTTGGTTTGTGTGTTTGTATGATTGTCTGTGTTTTAATCTTTTTTTACTTTTTACTGTCTTTGTTTGTGTCTCTTTTCATGTGTTAATTGGCACATCTGTCTGTTTTCCCACTGACTCCTCTCTCTCCACCTTCCTCTCACCCCTCTTCTTCCTTTTCCCATTCTTTTCACTCTTCTTACCCCATTTTGCTTTTGGGGAGCAAACCTATACCCCCATTGCATGGACAGATTATAAGGCAGTGGGGAGTGGGTTCTAAGAGGCCCACCCACCTGTCAGTGGATACTGGGATCTGCAGTTAGATTCTGAATCACAACTAACCTCCCAATTTAATCTCAAAACTGCAAAACGTACAGCCTCCCACCATAGTTTAGCTTCAGAATTGAACAAAGCCAGAGGATCCACAAAAGAAAAAATAGGAGATTGATCAAACAGAAGTAAAAACTATCCCCTCATCCCTAAACAACAGAATTAAAGAAGGGGGTGGGGAGGAGGGAGGAAAATCTACACAAATAAATAAAAACCGAAAGAAGTATATGGGTCTCACACAGAACCCTGGGATGCCAGGCACTGACTTCAGAACACAAACAAAGAAGAGCCTCCAGAATGACTGGTCTCAAGCCACAAACGCAGATATCAAGATAATAATAGAGAGAATAAATAGAATTGAGGAGATGGAAAAGGAAAGAATGAAGGCGATGATAACTGAGATAACAGCAATAAAAAATACAGTGAATAAGATAAATAACAAACTGATAAGCATAGAAAGCAGAAGAATCTCAGAATCTGAGGATGAAAATGTGGAACTAATCCAAACTTTCAAGAACATAGAAGAGAAACTTAAAAAGACAGATCAATACCTTCAAAGATGAGCAAGGCCATCTTTCAAGAGGCCAAACCTAAGATTAATTGGACTTCCTTAGGCAGAAAGAAAGACAGAGACCACCCTGGAACAAACATTCCATGAAATTATCCAAGAAAACTTCCCTCATCTCATGAGTGATGTGATCACTCAAACACAAGAGATTCAGAGAACCCCTGCAAGACAACAACAAATGAGTAGACCATCTCCTAGACACATAATAATTCACCTACACAAAGTAGGTATAAAAAAAAAATTCCTAAAAACAGCAAGAGAAATAGGTCAGACTACCTTCAAGAGAAGACCAATTAGAAGAGCAGCAGACTTATCCACAGAAACACTTCAGATGTGGAGAGCTTGGAGCCCAATCATCAAGTTCTCAAAGATAATCAGTTTCAACCAAGAATTACCTACCCTGCTAAGCTAAGCTTCATCTGTAATGGAGAATTAAAAGCTTTCCCAGACATCCGATTCCTAAGAGCTTGTGCTGCCTCCAGACCAGCTCTACAAGAAACACTTAAGAAAGTATTCAACACAGAAAAAAGGAAAAAAAAAAAGAATGACAACATCCTTCACAAGAATGCAGGAAAAAGATTGAAAGCACACATGAATCAACCCAAAAATCAAAAGAAAGAAAATAAACAAACAGCAACAACAAACTCTATAAGAACTCATGACAGGGATAAACTCTCACTTTTCAATAATTAACCTGAATGTGAATGGACTAAATGCATCACTGAAAAGACAAAGAGTGGAAAAATGGATAAAATATACTGAGGCAGCAATATATTGTCTCCAAGAGACTCATCTCACCAGAAAGGACATTCACAGACTCAAAGTAAGAGGATGGGAAAGAAAATTTCAGGTGAATGGAGCAAAAAAGAAAACGGGAGTCACAATCTAAATATCAAAAAAATGCCCTTTAAGCTGTCAAAAATTTAAAAAAGATACAGAATGTCACTACATAATGATAAAAGGTTCAATCCATCAACAAGAAATAGCGATCTTAAACATATATGCACCCAACATAGGAGCACCAACTTTCATAAAGCAGTTTCTAAGCAAACTTAAAAAAGATATTGACTCTAACACTATTATAGCTGGGGACTTAAATACCCCACTCACAACCCTAGACAGATCATCCAAATAAAAAAGCAACAAGGACATCCAGAACCTCAACGTGATGCTTGACTAAGTGGACATAATTGATACCTGCAGAACACTCCACCCAACAACCACAGAATATACATTCACTCATCACCACACAGAGTGTACTTTAAGATTGACCATATCCTCAGTCATAAATCAAGCATAAACAAATTTCACAAGGTTGAAATCCTGCCATGTACTTTTTCAGACCACAGTGGAATAAAAATAAATATCAACACGAACATAATTCCTCCCAAACTCACAAACACCAAAGAATGTTGCTAAGCAACTCCTGGTCAACATGGAAATCAAAACAGAGATTAAAATATACCTGGAAACAAATGAAAATGAAAAAAACATCTTACCAAAACCTCTGGGATGCCATGAAGCAGTACTAAGAGGGGCATATTTCTACAAACACATATGAAGAAAATGGAAAGATCACAAGTTAATAGCCTAACAAATCACCTAGGGGAACTGGAAAAGCAAGACCACCAAGACCCTAACTTCAGCAGAAGAATCCAGATCACCAAAATAAAAGCCCAAATTCAGAACATAGAAGACAAAAAGATAATACCAAAAAAAAAACAAATCAATGAAACAAAAAGCTGGTTCTTTGAAAGGATAAACAAGATGGACGGTCACCTTGCTAGACTGACCAAAAAAGAGAGAGAGAGAGAGAGCGAGCCCAAATAAGCAAAATCAGAACTGCAAAAGGTCAAGTCACAACTGACCCTGAAGAAATACAAAATATTATCAGAGACTACTATGTGCACTTATATGGAAACAAACTTGAAAATTCAAAGGAAATAGAGGATATTCTGACAGCACACAACCTCTCCAAGATGAAACAAGAAGAAATAGATACCCCAAACAGACCAATAGCAATCCAGGAAATTGACAATGACATAAGAAATTTACCTACAACAAAAAGCCCTGGACCAGATGACTTTAGCAGAATTCTACAAAACTTACAAAGGGAACTGACACCAATCCTACTAAAAGTATTCCAGGCAATTGAGAAAGATGGAACTGTTCCCAAATCATTTTATATGCTAACATCACATTGATAACCCAAGCCAGGTAAAGATCCAACAAAGAAAGGGAACTACAGGCCAATATCCTTGATGAACATGTATGCTAAAATTCTCAATAAGATCCTGGCAAATCGGATTCAACAACACATCTCCACCAAGACCAAGTTGGCTTCATCCCCAGGAAGTAGGGCTGGTTCAACATTTGTAAGACCATGAACATAATTAAATACATCAACAGATGTAAAAACAAAATCCACATGATTATCTCACTAGATGCATAAAAAGCTTTTGATAAAAATCCAGCACCCCTTTCATAAAAACCCTCGAACATCTAGGTATAAATGGGGCATACCTCAAAATAGTAGCACCATCTATGAGAAACCCACAGCCAACATACTGCTAAACAGACAGAAATGGAACTATTTCCCCTGAAAACTGGAACAAGACAAGGGTGCCCACTCTTACCTCTCCTTTTCAACATTGTTTTTGAAGTCCTAGCTAGAGCAGTTAGACAAGAGAAGGAGATCAGCAGTATCCAAACAGGAAAAGAGGAAGTCAAGTTATCCCTCTTTGCAGATGTCATGATCCTATACCTCAAAAACCCAAGCAAATCTGTCAAAATCTTCCTGGCATGGATAAAGGACTTTGGCAGTCTCAGGGTATAAAACCATGTGCCTAAGACAATCACATTTCTATGTACCAACAACAAACAAATAGAAATCTAAATAAAAAACACAATCCCATTCACAATAGCCAGAAAAATATCAAGTACCTTGGCATCATCCTAACCAGAGACATGAAAGATTTTACAATGAAAACTACAAAACATTGCTCAAAGAAATCAAAGCTGACCCAAACAATTGGAAAAATATTCCATGCTCATGGATTGGAAGAATCAACATTGTGAAAATGTCCATCCTATTCAAGGTAATCTACATATTTAACACAATACACATTAAATTGCTATCAGCATTCTTCACAGACTTGGAAAAAACAATACAGGAATTCATATGGAAATATAAATATACATATAAATGACCACGTATCACCAAGTCAACCCTCAGCAAAAAAAAAAATCAAAAAAAAAACTGAGTGGGAGTTATCACACTCCCAGACTTTAAACTCTATTATAAAGCTACAATAATCAAAACAGCCTGGTATTGGTATAAGAACAGGCATATAGACCAATCGAACAAGATAGAGATTCCAGAATCAAAACCTCAATTTCTCATCCAATTCAACTTCGACAAAACCTCCACCACCAATGACTGGGGAGAGGAGAACCAGTCATTCTGGGGCTCCTCATTGTTTGCATTCTGAATTCAGTTTCTCAGTGTCTGACCTCCCAGGAGTCTGTGAGTGACCCATATTCTTCTTTTGGTTTTTCTTCATTTGTGTAGATTTTTCTCTCCTCCTTTCCCTCCCCTTATTTAATTCTGTTTTTCAGGGAATGTGGTGTTGCTTTTACTTCTTTTTGTTCAATCTCCTGTGCTTCCTTATGAGTGTCCTCTGGCTTTGTTCACTTTTGAGCCTGGATTGTGGGTTGGGGCTGTACTTTTTGCAGTTTTGAGAATTAATTGAGGGGGAAGCTGTAATTCAGAATCTATCTGCAGATCCCAGTATCCACCAACAGGTGTATGGGCACACTGGAACCCACTTCCCATTGCCTTACAATCTGTCCATGCAGTGGGGTTTAGGTTTGCTCCCTGCAACCAAAGGAGGTAAGAAAAAGGAAAAGAATGGAAGAAGGGGGTTCAAGAGGAAGTTAGAGAGAGAGAAGAGTAAGAGGGAAAACAGACATACATACCAACTAATGAATGAAAAGAGAAACAAAGCCAGAAAAGAGTAAAAAAACCCCTAACAAACAAGATTCCCTAAAGCATACCAGTAATCACACCAAGACAGTCCAATAAAATCATGCCTTTTGATGTGCTTTTCCCCAACAGAAACAAGTAGTCTAACTCACAAAAAAAGCAAACAAAAGTGAACAAAGCAAACAGTCAAAACAATAAAATCAAAAATCAAATTAAGAAACAAGACTAGCTCTGAGTCTTTCCTGAGTATCTAAAGTCTCTTCAGCTGTGATCTCTAGCTTCTCCCCTTTGTTCTCATTGCAGGCAGATAGACTTAAAGTTTGGGTTGGTTCCGTTGGCTTGCTGCCTGAGAGGTCTGCCAAGGACTGAATTGTCTGTGTCAGATTAAGCATAGTAGAGGGCCTTCTGTCTCCTGTTTGGTGATGTTACCTTAGAAACCAAAGTGGAGGCTGCTTGTAGATGGGAGGGGCAATGCGGATCTCTGCCTGGAAAATGGCTGCGGTGGGCGGCTCCTCTTTTGCTGATCCTTTCTCTCCACTCTTTTCTCTTCGCTCGTCCAGTCTGTGGATGATTCACTATGACGGGCTATGGTGGTGTGTGTCTGGTGTCAGGCACTGAGAATCACCCATATAGCTTGGTGCTACATTCGGTGTCACCAGCAGCTTGGGGTGGAGGAGGGAGCCTGGAATTCCCTGGGCCAGAGCTGAGAGCCAAGAATGGCTGTTCAGCATCTCCTTAAGATGTACTGTTCCCTTATACAACCATGGGGTCTTAGCTCCCAAGTTGGAGGTGAGCAGAGCTGGGTGGATGAGTCACTGCAGGTCTCTGCCTGGTCACAGGGCTCCAGCTGTTCTCTGGACCCGCTGTAGTCAGAGGCGAGTTGGGGGAAGGGGAATGCGAGATTGCTGGGCGTCTGAGTCAGAGTGGGGACTGGAGTTCCAAAGGGTGGGTGGCGAGCGGTGGCAGTGGCTTTGGGCCCTGCGCAGGGCACTTCAGCCGGGAATGGAGCTGGTATCTTTGAGGGACGCGTGCCTAGAGCCTCTTTGGGTGACAGCTGCTTGAGATGGGGCTGGGCGGGACCCAGAACCCAGGGCGGGGACCTGGAACTACAAGGGTTGAGCACTGGCCACAGCTTTGGGTGCTTCAGTTCGGGCGATGGCACAGAGCCTGAAGGCATGGGCACTGGGGGCCTACATGGGCAGCAGCGGCCTTGGGCCTGGTGGGGCATCCCAGGAGGGAATGGAGCCTATCATTCTGAGGGGTGGGCATGCAGGGCCTCCATGTGCTGCCATGGCCTGAGACTGGGCTGGGTGCCCAACCAGGGAGGGAGCTGGCAGCGGCTGCGTGCTGGGTAGATCAGTGTAGCCAGCAAGGGAACCCATATCTCCACAAGGCAGTATCCAAGGGCCTCCACAGGTGGCAGCGGGCGGTTTGGGGCCGGGTGAGATGGTGTAGCCACGGGGGTAGCTGGGACCTCCACTCACCTGGGGCCGGGCCACCTGGGGTGGAACAGCAGTGGCAGGGGGGCCGCAGTAGCTGGTATGCATGGGACCGAGGGTCTCCAGGCCTCAGACCGGTGCGGCTGGCGGTGGAGAGGGGGTGAGAGGGGGTGGGGTTGGAGGGCCGGGATAGGAACGTAAGAGTCTTTATGGGAACTCACTTTCAGAGAATCTCACAGTCCCACCTGTGCCGTTGCCAGCTTACCGAAACCCAGAATTTTTATAATATTTAAATTAAATAGTAAGGAATGACCAAGTCTTACATTGATAATAGCAATCTTCTCTATTAAGCAAGGAAGAGGAAGACACTAGGGTGGTGTGTTCTAAAGGTTTGTTTTCTATCTGTAGCAGTGGGACTAGTCAAATACAGAGGGCTCTTTTCTGTAACTAAGATGTTACTGCCCCTAGGGTGATGGGCAAGGAGATAGAGAATAGAGCAGTCACTGGTATCTGGGAGGATAGAGACCATTAGTGGAAGCTACCCACAAGGTGCAGTTGCTTTGGGTCACAGGACGCAGGCAACATCCCATGAAAGGAGCTACCAGAGTTAGCAACCTGCCTTAAATTCACTTCCACAGATTCGCTTCCAATGTGGAACACAGCTAGAGGCTATGAGGGCTGAAGACCTGTTGATGAATTCCAAAAAGATAAATTTCCTGGGGCAGAAAGCAGATGAGGGGTAGAGATTAATCTGAGGAGTCAATGAAAGATATCTGACACCGTTTAAATAACCGTTGTATAAATTCAAAATGCAATAAATTTTCTAAAGCAATTTTACTCTCTGCAAAGGAAAGATGAAAGAACAGCGGGGTGAGGTTTTGAATATTAAGAAGAAAAGCCAAATGAATAAAAAGCTAAAAGAAATCACAAAGACAGGAGAGCAGGAGGAGGTCACAAAGTAAGAAGGAGGGATATGGAAGAAATTTTCCGAAGAGCTAATTACAGTCATTTAGCTCCACTTTTTCTTGGTCATTTCCATTAAAGGGTTCTTACTTTTTAAGAACTCTTTATTCCTCTTGTTCTAATTTTCTGTCAAACTATTTTCTCTGAGCAAATGTTGTACTTGTAGAAATATACCTCATCAATTTTGACATATTTAGCCTTCCAAATTCTGTTGCTCCTTGCAGAACATCAGACATTAGGTTAATAATATATTTCTATGTAGCAACAGCTCATAGTAATTTTACTCTGAATCAGCAGAATCAACCATTTTTATAGAGGTCTTGAATGTATTCAAATTTTATTCTCTTATACACCAGTAGGTCTCTGTGAAGTTGGATTACAAATAGAGCATTCTGGAAAAGGCAGAATGCTTACAAAACAGGTACATCAGGGTTTAAAGTATCCATCTGCATTTAACATATTTATTGTTAGTTTACATTTGCTGAGGAGAAGAGGACAAAAATGATTTCCTGTTTTTATTTTGAAAAAGACCTTATTTTTAAAGCAGTTTTTGTTACACAGCAAAACTGAAAGGGAGATACATATAATGCCTATGTATTATCTGCCCTCATTTACACAGAGCTTCCCCCATTATCAATGTTCCCATCAGAGTTGTTATAATAGATGAACTTAGACTGAAATGCCATTATCACCTGGAGTCTATAGTTTACATTAGAATTTACTCTTGGTGCTATGTGTTCTATGAGTTTGGACAAATGTATAATGACATATATCCTCTCTTATTGTATGCTTGTATACTGTAAAATAAAATCTACTCATACAGGGGTGTTTCACTGCCCTAAAAACCCTCTGTACTTTGCCTTCCCTCCCACAATTTGGCCTTCCCTCCCACAATCCTTAGCAGCCACCGATCCCTGTACTGTTTCTATAGTTTTGCCTTTTCCAGAATGCTATATGTTTGTAATCATACAGTATATGTTGCTTTCTCAGATTGGCTTCTTTCATTCTTTATTCCTCTTATTCTAATTTTTATGTCAAATTATTTTCTCTGAACAAATGTACTCGTAGAAATAAAATTCATCAGTTTTGACATACTTATCCTGGGAACTTTGCATTTGAAGTCATCCTATGTCTTTTCATGGCATAAAAGCTCATTTCTTTTTAGCACTGGATACTATTACATTGTCTGGGTGTACCACAATTTATTTTTCCATTCACCTACTGAAGGACAACTTGTTTGCTTCCAAGCTTTAGTAATTATGAACAAAGTTGCTAAAAATATCCAAATCCAGGTTTTTGTGTGGACATGCTTTCAACTCCCTGTAAATACACATGAGTATGATTGCTGGATTGTACAGTGAGAGCATGTTTACCAGTATGGAAGACTGCCAATCTGTCTTCCAAGGTGAATGTAGCGTTTTTGTTTTCACCACCAATGAAAATTGTTCCTGTTACTTCACATCCTCACCAGCATTTAGTGTTGTCCATGTTATGGACTTTGGCATTCTAATTAGGGTATAGTGGTATTTCCTTACTGTTTCACTTTGCATTTTGCAGATGACATAATGTGGAACAACTTTTCATAAGTATATGTGGTATATATGCATGTGGTTTGTGTGTGTATATATATATATGGTAAAGTGTCTATTAAGGTATTTGATTTAACTTTTAATCAAATTGTTTGTTTTCTTATTGTTGAACTTTAAAAATTTGTGGTATATTTTGCGTAACTGTCTTCTAAAATATGTCTCACAAATGTTTTCCCTCAGTTTGTGGGATATCTTCTCATTTCTTAATACGAACTTTAATATAGCAGAAATTTTAAATTTTAATAAAGTCCACGTTTTCAATGATTTATTTCATGGATTGTGTTTGATGTTGAACTTAAAAAGTCATTGCCAAACCCAGGTCAACTGGATTTTCTTCTGTATTATATTTTAAATGTTTCATAATCTCCCATTTTACAATTAGGCTTATGATTCATTTTGAGTTAATTTTTGCAAATGAGCATAAAATCTATGTGTAAATTTATGTTTTTTAATTACATGTAGATGTCCAGTTATCCTGCCTCCATGTATTGAGAAGACTGTCTTTTCTGCATTGTATTGCCTTTGCTTTTTGTCTAATATCAGTTGACAGTACTTACGTAAGTTTATTTCTGGGTTCCACATTCTCCTCCACTGATATGTTTATCTATTTTTAGATATATCTATTCAGTCAATACCACGTGTTGATTATTATAGATTTATAGTAAGTCTTGAAGTTGAGTAGTATTTGTTTCTAACTTTGTTTTTCTCCTGCAATATTGTTGGATATTTTGGGTTTTCTGCTTCTCTATATTAACTTTAGAATCACTTTGTGGATATTCGAACAATAACATGCTGAGCTTCTTAAATAAATGTCAACTATATTCCAGTTAGATGCATGCAACTAAAATGTATTATATCTGAAAATGTATTAAACTGTCATGCCAAATTCTTATGTAAATGAGTGCAGTCATTTTATTTGTACATGCATAAAACTGAATGACTTTAAAGGATACTTTATTTTCCATAGTTAAACTGGATATTGTTTCCCAGAATGAAACAGTAGACAATGATATATGAATCTCCTCCACTATTTCATTGATTGACATGGATAGTTAGATGGGAGTTTCCTTTGACACTGCAAAGAGAGTCAAATAAAGACCCTGAAATGTTTGTGCTATGTCGGAGACACTGCCATGTCATCAACTCAGTTTGTTCTCCCCAAGTTTAAATTACACACTTCCAGTAAAAGGCCCTGCAGAGGATACATTACTCAAATTTAGAATTTTTTTGTTTGTTTTGAGTTGGAGTCTCACTCTGTCGCTCAGACTGGAGTGCCATGGCTGCTCCTGGCCACTGTGGCCTCGACCTGCTGGGCTCCGGCGATCTTTCTGCCTCAGCCTTCCAAGTAGCTGGAACTACAGATGCGCGCTACCACGTCGGCTAATTTTTTGATTTATTGTAGAGATGAGATCTCGCCAAGTTGCCCAGGTGTGTCTCGAACCCGCGGGCTCAGGCAATCCACTCACCTCGGCCTCCCAAAGTGCTGGGATTACAGGCTGAGCCACCAAGCTCGGCCATTTAGAAAGTTAAAGACAAAGAAAGGAAAAAAAGAAGAAGAAAGGAAAGATGAAAGAAGAAATAGAAGGAAGAAGAAAACCACAAATGCATAAAAATGATCAGTATTATAAAGCAAAACAATTTCTAGTGTAAAACTCTCATTCAATCTTGATTACAGTTTCATTTCAGCTCAAGCAACACTTTTAAGTGACAACTATGATGTTTGTGACAGTACTAGCTACTATTAAAGATAAAAAATTCTGTAAATTTCTGTCATAGCAAACACACAGTGTTAAAAGAGTCCATAATCATTGACAAGGTTTTAAAATTTAAAAAAAGACATTATATCATAAAGGAAAGTGAAATTTTAAAATCCCACATAGGTATCAATGAACACGAGAAACAAAGATGATAAAGGGTTATGCAGTGATTTCTTTTCATCTAATTTCTTATTCTATAACTTTTAAAAGAGATCTTTTAGAATTAATTATTCTATATATTAATAAAAGACCTTTCATATGCTTTATTGAAAGGAAAGCCATGACTGTTACAAACAATTACTATTAACACTTTCACATTCATAGTCTGACTCTTTCAAGTCTGATTATTCTTCAACTCAGGATCATTTTTTCTTCTATTTTTTTCTCCCGCCACCCATCCTTAGCCTTGTTCTGAGCATCTAAAGTAATACAGCATTTCTACACAGTGCTGAGTTATAGATTCAAACATTTCCCCATAAAAAGTTGATACTTGCATTCAGATAGAACCAATGACAAATATCTAGGCAATCCAAGTGTTACATTCCTTCCTACAAATGATAATTAAATTGTTGATGACAACCTGTAGTTTTCCAGTCATAATAATGGGATAGTAAGCAATTTTACTAAATGTGCATGCACTGACAGCTATGTCAATACCACTGTTGTCTGGCTGACCAAGTTAATAAGTTGCCATATAGATTTCAGAGAAACTAATAAAGAAAATTTAAAAAAAGTTTTGCACATGATTTAGTATGGCAATTGACAAAACCAGTCTAATAGTAAGATTTGCCAGCCAAATCAAATTTATTTTCTAGTAGTAATAGAATCTGACTTAAAGAGTCACCAAACACTCATATAAGATTATTATGACAGAACAATATTATAAATGCTTCAGCAGGGTGACCATATGACTCTGTTTGTAATCATTGTTTTAACAATAGGTCGGGTTTAGAATTCCCTCAGAATTGCTAAATTATTAATAAAGTATGTTATTAATAGTTGCATAATAATAAAATAGAGTGGCTGTAATAAGACTCTGTTTTGTTTCCAACTTCAGAGGTAGGTCATTACTTTAAGGAGACTGGACTCAAAGATAAATATATTACTCATGCAACTTTGTTTATTTTAATTTTGCACATTTTGAATGTTGCTCGTTTTAAAGGCTGTTTTCTTATGCATATAAAAATGCAGTATTAAAGTCAAAGTTGCTAATATCTTGACGCTATTATTGGAGGAACTTCACAGTTAAAAAGTATTCCCATTTTGTATTAGTTATTTCCAATGATTTTTCTCTTTTTTACCAGTCACTAAATAAAATGATACTTATGAATTTCATTTTGTTGAATGCAAACACATTTTAAATGATATCATAAATTAACTTTAAAATTTCAGCAATAAAAAGACAATTCTTTCTATTTGCAGTGATAACAAAAATACAAAATTCAGTGGCACACAGCCTCATGATGTAAACATGGTATGTTCTTCCAAAAATAAGAAATAGAAATGTGCTTATTTGCTTGTGAGGCATACACAATGTATAATTTCTTCCCTATACTGAAATATATTTACTGAGAGACTGAAAATTTTGGAATTAAATATAGCAAAAAAGAAAAAAAGAATATCTTGGCTAGAATAGAGCCTGACTCATAATAGACTTAATATTTGTTGAATGACTGACTGCCAGATTGAATGATTGGGTCTCTAAACCTTGAACCTTTGTTGTTTACACAGAATAAACTCTTGCCTTCCATTTATACACACACACATACACACACACAAATGTATGTATTTCTAGAGTTTGTGTGTGCGTGTGTGTGTTTCTCTTGAAGTTCTCTTTCTGTTGTTCTTGATGAAATCTCCCTCAGGAACAATGACTTCTGAAAGGTCTCTCTTTTTGGCTCCCAGCTGTATCTTCCCACTCTAGGCAACAAACCATAACAAGATGCCAATGGGTGGAAGTGTACCGATCTTTTGAGAAGAAAGGAGAAGGTAATGCAAAAGGGGAGCCTGGGATAAAGAGGTCTTGGGAGAAAGATGTGCTGTAGGCACATCTCAGACAGAACACTATTATGAAAGAGAATGTGTGGAAACAGGAGGAAATTGATTCTCTTAAGCTCTCCATTTCAGATGCCCAGGATAAACTTTGTGTACTTCTGTGTGAAGTTCTCCACTTTGATTATTAGATGTTGAGATGAAATACATGAAATCGGTGAAGGCACACAATCAATGTTACCCCAAAATCTTCCCTCAGATGGCTTTATCTTCATATGGCAAGTATATTTCAAGAAGGTTTCTTGGCAAGTTAAGAATTCCAAGATATTGTCTTTAGCTTTTAGGTTTGGAAATTTTACAACTCATTTTGTTCCAAGACTGTCCGTCTTTAGAGTTTGAGTTGATGTAACTAAATACGCAAAGTTTAGTTCTAATATGTGAAAGTTATACTTAATTGATACTAACACACATAACTATCAAGTACAAACTTCTATTTACTGTTGAAATATCTATTTATAGAAATTCTCTACAGCAGCTGTAGAAACTATATAATGCAAATTATAATCCAGATTGGTTGACTATCACAAAATTATATCAAAGTGTGTCAATGGGATCATCCAATTAGGCAACCATTAAACAATAATACTTGTAAATACAC
This sequence comes from Carlito syrichta, assembly GCF_000164805.1. Lineage (NCBI taxonomy): Eukaryota > Metazoa > Chordata > Mammalia > Primates > Tarsiidae > Carlito > Carlito syrichta. The sequence goes on from NW_006994855.1 coordinate 74,554, forward strand.
ACCTCTTAAATACAGTGGTTTGTGTATGTGCACACCAAATAGCTAGCATATTTCCCCCTGGCTAGAGCTAAGGGCATGCTTGCCATGTTTGCATGTCTGATGTTTCTTTTGCAAATTCCTTGAGACTATATCCTTTGCTAATGCGTTGTTTCTAAATAGATTATATTGGAAGTATTTGTGAGACTTGTTATTGAAAATCATCATCTAGCTTCTTTAGACTGAATTGAAATGTATATAAAGAAAAATACCTGAGGTAAGTTTTAAAGATACTCAGTTTAATCCTTTATATTCTATTGTATTTAATCTCATTCAGAGAGGCAATTATGTTTAACTATGGTGATATATCTTTTTAAGATACAAGTATTGCATCATCTAAGTAAAATAAGAGAGCCCTGAAACAAAGAGTTTGCACCATGAATGTAAGAAGACAGTAAAATGCTCAAACTCTGTAATGTCCTCAAGTGTGCTAGTCATGTTACCTCTGTTCCTCATGGAGTTTAGCATGAGGAACTCTAACATGAAAAGTGTATGTGGATTTATCTTTGGAGTCAGTAAGAAAGCGAAACTGGGAGCCTGAGAACCAAGCAGATTGAAGCCATGAGAAAGCCTTTAAACATAGATTGAGAATAAATTTTAACTGAATTATTCCATGTCATTGATTTGTTCTTGGTCAGAATGTATAGTATATCTTTTTTTTTTTTGCTTGAAAGGTATTATATAAAAATAATTAATATTTTGTTTTTGTTATTAAAACATGTGGTTTCATGACTATACATATTGAAATTACTTTATTTTTATAAGAAAATCAGTATCACACATGCTGAATAATGATACCAGATCCAAACTTTCCCTCGAGTGACAAAATTTTAGAGAGATAGTTTTACAAAATATCCTGAGTATCACATGTTCTCACTCATAAGCGGATCTTGAACAATTTTCATAGTACTATAAGAAAAGTATTTGGCAGTAATGGGAAACTGCCTGGGGAGGTGGGGGCGGGATTGGTAGCACTGGGAATCTACTGGGAGAGGGGTACGGCACACCTCATCAACAAGGGTACCTGCATAATGAACATTTGTATACCTAACCCTGAACTTTACCCCACATTTTTAAAATAAAAAAAATAAAAGAAACAACAAAACAAACAAAAAAAGTCCATATAGAACAGACTATATAAAACATACTGGCCAAGCATGGTGGCTCACACTTGTAATCCCAGTGCTTTTGGGGCCAGAGTAGGAGGATTGCTTGAGACCAGGAGTTGGAGACCAGACTTGGCAACATAGTGAGACCTCATCTCTACAGAAAAAAAAAAAAACCAAAAACATTAACCAGGCGTGGGGGCGCATGCCTGTAGTTCCAGCTACTCTGGAAGCTGAGGAGGAAGACTTGCCTGAGCCTAGGAGTGTGAGGCTGTGGTGAGCCATGATTGTGCCATTGTACTCCAACTGGGTGACAGAGTGAGATCCCGACTCAAAAAATGAAATGATAGGAATATACCCAGAGGAACTCAAATCACTCCATAATAAAGATACCCCACACACGTGAGTTTATTGAAACATTTTTCACAATAGCCACTACATGGAACCAACTGTGCTGTGTATAAAAAGTGGACTGGATAAAGGAAATTTGGTACATTTACACAATGGAATATTATGCAGCCATAAAGAAAAACAAAATTATGAGCTTTGCAGCAACCTGGATGGAATTAGAGTCTATAATACTCAGTGATCGATCACAGAAACAAAAGATCTGAGTACCACATGTACTAACTCATAAGTGGACCTTGAACATTTGTTATAATGCCATAAGAAAGGAATTGGGATGCTGCCAGGGGAGTGGGGGTGGGCACATAATATCCATAAGGGTACCCACACTTTACCTGTATGATGACACGTGTGTACCAAACCCTCATTTGCACCCCACATTTTAAAAATAAAATAACTTTTAAAAATTAAATGAATTAAAATAGAATAAAGACATCATTGAGAAGATGAAAATGTTTTAAATTTAGATGATGACGAGGGTGGTACAAATCTGTAAATTTATTAAAAATTATTGAATTGTACACTCAATATTGCTATTAAGTACACAGCTGTACCGCAGTACAGCTATTAAACACACGCATACACACACACACACACACACACACACACACACACACACACACACACCCCTTCAGAATCCATTTAATCCTGATAATGAGTAAGGGTGTTAAAGTTACTTGGAAGGCAGAGGCAGAAGGATTGCCTGAGCCCAGCATGTAGAGGCTGCAGTGGCCATGAGCATGCCACTGCACTCCAATCTGGGTGACAGAGTGAGATTCTGACTCAAAACAAACAAACAAATAAAAGAATGAGTAAGGGTAGTTAGTAATGATACTAGTCTAGAGAGAACTATTTAAACAGAGCAACTTGGTGCACAACCGGCACTCAGTATTTTTTACTGCTTATGAACAAATGAAAGGGGAGATTGACTTTACCATTATTTAGATTCTAACAATTACGAAAATAAAATGATTAAGTTCTGAAGAGTTATGGATTCCCAGATGAGAATCAATACTGAAAAACAAACATATTAAGCCACTGTAATTAATTCATTTCAGAAATGCTCAATATAATTTGAAAATACCACTCAATATGTCCTAGGAAGAATGAAAATCTTTTTCTTTTTCTTTTGCCCTTTCTTTCAGCTCACAGACACTGGAGCTCATCTCCTACCTAAAGCTATAGAAAATGGTTTAGATACATTAATTGATACATTTGCAGATATTTTACTTGATGAAAAAATCTGCAAAGTTAAAAAAATTACCTTAGATTTTAGCAAGCAACAGAGTGAAGTAAAACACTTTTGTGACATATATTATTTGCATGTTAAAATCCAGAGGAATTAAAGAATAAGAGGAAACAAAAGCTCTTTCTTGGCACTTCTGTAGTCTATCTTTTACATAATTTAAAATATGTACACTATGATTCTATCTTCTACATCACTATACGTAGAATTAAGTGAGGGCATAAAGAGAAGCTTTGGGTTAGAGAATAGCCCTATAACAAGAGAGGGGGAAGTTTATTTCTCCCGAGAGACTGCAAAGCAGAGATTGGCTTAAATTGCAGCAGAGAGGATTTAGATTAGACATTAAAATGGACATTCTTTTATCAGGACTCTGAGCCACCAGGATGCATTACCAAGAGACCTAATAAAATTGCATGGTTTATATGAAAGCAGAGGCAAGAAGTAAATGATTTCTTAGACTCATAGCACTTGAGATTTTAAGATTTGATCTTTTCATATTCACATGTATGAATTCAACAAGGACATTTTTTTTTCTTTTTCATTTGCCATTCTTACTGTATACTGATAGTTTTGACTGGTGCTAATTTACCAGTCAGTTCTGATTATGTGGATTGCATTCTAAATGCAGTTAAGCACAATTTATTTCTAGTAAACCACTCATTAGCATTAGCAAGATCAGCATTTACAACTTAATTATCTTTACTGGAGGCATAAACTACAACTCTATTTGGGACTTCAGTATTTTAAACCTGTAGAGAAAAAAATAAGGATGTGTACTCCACATGGTGTCAGATATTCTCTATTCATGTATATATAGGAAATACATATATATTCTTTTTTGGTAAACCACAATTGAAATTTCAAAAAATCTTTACCTAGCATTTAGTCATATTAATACTGCTTTGATGTTTTATGAAGCAATAATACCCTCTCCAGTGAATTAACTGTGAAGTTGATGGCTGGTTTTCACCACTAGGATGCCAGATTATTGTCTCATAAAACAGTTCAACAGGACTGTTATTGGCAATATATAGTGTCCTTGGAATCCATTTTAACTTGAGTGCTTAAAAATAGGTTACAAGTGAAAATGATTATATACCTGAAGAAGAAATGTGCAAAGATATTAAATCAACTGTATCCTAAAGTAGAATAATATTTTTTTAAATGTTTGAAGTGGATATTTGAAATTTTATATTTTCCTGATTTCCTAAGAATCAAACAACACTAAGCACAGATAGCCTCAGACTACATATGACTAGGGAGTTTGTACAATACATAAGATGCTGCCAGTAAATGTCAGCACATCCATCCATTTTCACACACACACACACACACACACACACACACACACAATCTAATGTACTATAATTGACTTTCTATGACTTAGTAGAGCGCCTGTGCAAATAGAACACAATAGACCACAATGCCCCATGTTTGTCCAATATATCTACTCGTGATTTTTTTTGTCAGCCTCAGCCTTGTTCCCTCCATCACAACCTCATCCCTTTCTCCTCACCTGCACATCTTCTCTCTCCACAAGATCTTAAGGAGGCAAATATAATACTTTTCCCAGCAAAAAAAAAAAAAAAAAAGGAGAGAAATGGGGAATTTGGGCTTCAAAATTAGTATGACTATCATACCCTCACTTAATTCCATGTAGGAATTATATAGAAGGTGGGCCAATCATGGAGTGAGGTGCTCTACTTAAACTGCCTTATTTGACACTCATTGCCTCCCTGTGAAAGGGTATTTACCCTGTTCTTCATTTTTAAGGCAGCAAAAGAAAGAAGTAAGGTGGTTTAAAAAAAAAAGAACTTGTCCTAAATTCTACTTCTAGTAAATGGTACAGGTGGCATTTGGATCCAGCAGTAATCAAGACATGAGAAGCTTGAATATGAAGTATAAGGTGGTGCTGTCTTCCATGTGACTTATCTTTGTTTTTCCAGCACTTAATCTAGAAACCACTTGTTTTGCAGAAAATAAGGGAATGCTGCTGAAATAGAGACTGCTTTTTATGATTGATGTACTTTTCCATTGGTCTAGTCATGGTTCATAGAGAAGTTTGATCCTGAAACTTCTACAGGTACAAAAGAGTGTTTCTCAACAGATAGTCCCTATAGGACGCTGCTGTCAACATCTTAACCTGCACTTCGGAAAGTACCTGTCCAGATGAAAAACCAAATGACCCTAAGACATTCAGTCTACAAAACCTGCATTCAGGAATTTTCAGTCACAGTTTTGTTATTTTTAAAATAAATATCACTTCATTTTTTAAAATCTCTGTTTTGCAATGTTTTAGCCATTTGAACTCTGTTTAATATTAGAATATATTGGTATTTGGGAAATAATTATTACTACTTAGCTTTTATCAAGCTGACATTATATTCCAGGCACTGAACTAAATGGGAACTTTATTAAGCATTATCATTTTAACCATATGCTTTCACTCCCTGTAAGTCATTTACTTTTTTTTTTTTTGGGTTGGAGTCTCACTCTGTCACCCCAACTGGAGTGCAGTGGCTGCTCCCGGCCACCGCAGCCTCGACCTGCTGGGCTCCGGCGATCCTTCCGCCTCAGCCTTCCAAGTAGCCGGAATTACAGGCAGGCGCTACCATGCCCGGCTGATTTTTTGATTTATTGTAGAGATGAGGTCTCGCTGCCCAGGTGGGTCTCGAACCCTGGGGTTCAGGCAATCCACTCACCTCCGCCTCCCAAAGGTATGGGATTACAGGCTGAGCCACTGAGCCTGGCTGTCATTTATTTTAAAATGCATCAGGATCAGTACATTTGTATACCAAGAACAAGACAAATAGAGCCTCACACCTGGCCCTTTGGTTTTTACCACTGTGCCTTTATTTCAAGATGAAGATGTGTCCTTTAAGAAGCTCACCTTTGAGTATATGCAAGCAACGTGGGCATAGATCTTCCTAGATGCATTATACATGTAATCATTGTTCTGACCCTACAGAACGGAGTCTACAAAACTCCTCCCTGGACACCTGTCTGCTTCCATCTCCAAACACCATACCTTGGGCATGGCTATTGGAAAATGCAAGTAAATATTACCTTCTGTTTGCATGATTTAGCCCAAATATTTAAGGTGAATCTTCCAGGATAGTAATACAGAAACCAAGTCTTACTGATGATGTGGCCTACTTGCTTTGTGAACCATAGACCAATTGGAAATCTGTACCAGTGAAGCACAAACAACAACAAAAAGATGTGTCTAGGGAAACAGTCATCCTGAGGGCCAGTGGCAGGAATATTCCATAATGCTATGATAACGGAATACATAGCCTATGGATGAAATAAGTAGTAGCAAAGCAATTTTATACTTGTACTATAATAAATCAAAGTGTCACCCCCAACAAAGGGCAAGAGGTTGTTTATGTGGTGATAAGAATGTTCTCCAGATATGAAACTACAGATTAAAATGTTTACAACTAAGGTACATAAGCCTGCGGGGGTCAGCCCCTGCAAGTTTTGGGGAGTCCCTTGGAAGATGTGGTGGCATCGGCGAATTTGTAGGGACAGATATTAAAAGAAAGAAAGATGGAAGGATAGATATAAAGAGGAAGGCAGAGGAAGAAAGAAAGTGGACAACTGTTCAGTGAAATGAGCAGAAGCCATTTATTGAAAGTTACAGCAGGTATTTATCTCCAAATTTTAGACAGTCTCTCAAGTCTTTCACGTGAACACAAGGCCAGGTACAGGAGGGGCGTCCCCCACCCACCAGATGTTTTCTTAGGTATGAGGAGGGACAAACTTCAAGATTGTCTTATTGTTCCCTTTGCTAGTGAACGCTCTTCAAAGGCAGTGCAACAATCCCTACTAGCATGATGATGTTCTGATAATCAATAACTTCTAAAGCTCATGCAATACCCATGATGACTAACTTAAACTTTATTACCTTTCTATTCTATGCTAATACTACTTACACAATGCTACGGAAGCTCTTAATTATAGCTTAAGTCAATTCCTAAAGAATGTGGCCCAGTCCAAAGATCACGCTGGGCTCTACAGGATGTGGCCCAGTCCAAGGTTCATGGTGGGCCACCTTTTGGAGCAATAGACTACAATCTCTTAACAAAGTGGCTATTCTAAAGTCCTATATATCTATCCTAATTTCTATGAAAGTTTCTAATTCCTGATCCTAATATTTAAAGCTGATCAGCAGCAGCAAATCTTCTAAAAATAAAACCCAAATATAAACTGTAAATGTACTAAGGCCAAAACCACAATAGTAGAAAATGGAGACAATGAAATTTCTAAAGTTAACTGTATTCTTATTAAGCCTCAAAATATCATGATTGGTCATGCTTGAACTAACATGATTCCCTGACATTTGCATGACCTATTCTACAATATTTTCTATGAATAAAATAAATTCAATTTCTATAATAGGTAGAAAAAGCCCTACACTAACTGTAGCTAAAGCCGGCCTAAAAGAATGCAACCCAGTCCAAAGTACGTGCTGGGCTCTCATCTGATAACTCTAGATAGTCATTTATACCATTGAAAAGCTGAAAACAGCTCTCCATAAGTATTTACTAATTCTACAAATATACTTTTAAATCTTATAAAGAAGCTTGTACTGTATAAAAGGCTCCCAAATGTGACCTGAATTTGAATTATATCTAATACCTAAGCCAAAACCACAGTTTTATGGGAAACAGGAACAGTGGGTTTCTAGAGTGAGCCATGCCTGTCACAGTTACAGAGCCTTCAGCTTAGATCAGCAGAGTTCCTTTAGGTTACTTGTGCTGCATGGTAAAAGGAGGAAGAAAATGGGGTCAACGGCTCCCGAACACATCCTAGTGGTTTCGGGGTCCACGGCCCTCCCTGATCCCTAACGCTCCGTGGGCCTCCATGGCCAGCTCCCAACATAAGACAGTATGGCATAGCAGATATACCAATTTTACTTTAAAGATTTCTGCTGCCAGGCTCAGTGGCTCAACCTGTAATCCCAGAGCTTTGGGAGACCGAGGTGAGTGGATCACCTGAGACCGCGGGTTCAAGACCCGCCCAGCCAACTTGTCAACACCTCATCTCTACAAGAAATCAAAAATTAGCTGGGCATGGTAGCACACATCTGTAGTTCCAGCTACTTGGAAAGCTGAGGCAGAAGGATCGCTGGAGCCCAGCAGGTCAAGGATGTGGTGGCCAGGAGTGTGCCACTGCACTCTAGTCTGGGCAACGGAGTGAGACTCCAACTCAAAAAAAAAAAAGATTTCTGCTCTTCTAGAACCCCCAGCAATGTCTTTCTTCCAGCTGCCAGGATCCGCCTGTCTGCACATTGTCCATGCATGCATTCTAAGGTATTCTTTCTTCATTTAGGATATTTACAATTTGACTAAGGGATTTGGGAGACCCAAACTTTCAATCTATTAACACTAACACATGTTGCATTTTCTGCCAACATATCAGTTCAAGAATCTCCCTTAAAATATATCTTTTATTACATCCTTAAACCTGACCTTCCCTTAGTGTTCTAATCAGATAATAAATCAAAATAAATACAAATAAATAAAAAGAGTAGCTAACACCACATATTAAGGAAAGTCCTAAGCAATTTACATTCAATCTCTACAACCCACCTTTGTGGTGGTTGGTATTTTATACACATTTTATAGCTGATAACACAGAGTTGCCCAAGTTCAACCAGTGAGTAATGAATCAAGCTAAGATTCAGTTACAGAAGTTCTGATCCTGATTGATGTAGAGAGGTCTTAGAGGAAGTGAAATGGTTTCAGTGGCTAATTTGAAGAAAGTTATTAAAGAAGAAGAGGAGCCCAGGCCAGTCTGCAACTTCAAGCAAATGCCCAGGGGGTTGCTTCAACCGGATCCCACAGGGAACTCTGGCCAACACAGCCCACATGAATAGAACTGATTTTTTACAGTCCATTGAAAACATTGAAAATAATTTTCATCCACTAAAAAACAAAAAAATGATTTGCTGGCAAGATGGCGATGGGATGAGTTGGCCTGTGGGAGTCTCCACAAAAGCAATTGTCTGTAAAGATTCCCTGCATGAATGGGTGTGTGCCCGTGGTTGAGTGAAAGTCTATCTAATAGGAGACATGGGTTCATGCACCTGGGGCCCTCCTCTGGAGGTGACTGCAACCCCACACAACCCTGAGATTAAAGCTGCTGGCTTGCAGGATCAGCTGCTGCTCTTGGGACTCTCCTGAGAAAAGCCTGCTGAATACAGCTGAGTCCCATCACCTGGTGTCCAGCCAGTGCCATCACCTGTGACAGCTAAGTGAAGCTCTGGATTTGTGGAGAGAGGAGGTGGGACAACTGGAGAGGAGCACCACTCCTGGTGAGGAAATGCCGACTGCAGTCATTTTCTCTGTTCCAGGACCAGGTAGAGACCTGCATTGCCCTGTCCAGCTCCACCCAGTCTTCAACTTGGGACCCAAGGTAACCTCATAAAACAGAGAAAGATGGAAGCCCCTCCCCCATGCTGGATCAATACAGACACATCAGATTGGAGTGTGAGACTTGACAGGAAGAAAGCAGGGTGAGTCCAGATCTAATCCACCCTCCTCCCACAGTAGGCCTGGGTCGTCTGACCCATGCTAAGACCAATTCTGTCAGCCTGTACTGAAAACATACAGAAAGAGCTGGAGAGCAGAGCTGAAAGGAATTTAGAATTATAGGAGCGACCTCAGAGATAGTTTTATTTTTTTGTTTATCTGTTTGTTTGCTTGTTTTTTGTCTTAGTTTTCTTTTCTCTCTCTCTTTCTGTTTTTGAGTATGCTTTCATACTTGCTTTGTTTCTGTTATTTTATTGCTTTTTTGACTTTCTGTTTGTGTATTGGTATTTTTGAGGAAGAGTACATCAGTGGGGAGGTTTGTCAGTTTCTGTATTTGTATGATTGTGTGTATGTTTTAGTTTTTTTTAATCTTTTCTATCTTTGTATCTTTTTTCATTTGTTACTTGATATGCCTATTTTTTTCCCTTTTATTCTTCTCTCCTCCTTCCTTTCATCCCACTCCTTCCTTTTTCCATTCTTCTCCTTTTTCTTACCTCATTTTGTTTTCAGGGGGCAAACCTATATCCCCACTGCATGGACAGATTGAAAAGCAGCGGGAAATGGGTTCCAGGGGGCCCACACGCCTGCCAGCGGATACTGGGATCTGCAGATAGTTTCTGAGTCACAGCTTCCCCCTCAACTTAATCTCAAAACTGCAAAAAGTACACCATCCCACCACAGTACAGCTTTAGAATTGAACAAAGTCAGAGAATACACATAAGGAAGAATAGGAGATTGAGCAAACAGAAGTAAAAGCTACCACTCCATCCCTGAACAACATAATTAAAGAAGAAGTGGGGGGGGGGGAAGAGGGAGGGAAATCTACACAAATAAAGAAAAATCAAAAGAAGAATATGGGTCCCACACAGACATATGGGAGGTCAGCCCCTGAGAACATAGACTTCAGAACACAAACAATGAAGAACCTCCTGCATGACTGGTCTCAAACCACAAACCCACATATGAAGACATTAATAGAGAAAATAAACAGAAGTGAGGAAAGACAAGAGGAAATAATGGAGTTGATAACTGAGATAACAGAATAAAGAATACAGTGAATGAGATAAATAATAAACTAATAAGAATGGAAAGCAGAATTAGACAAGAAAAAAAAAGAATCTCAGAGCTTCAGGACAAAATATGGAACTAATCCAAACTGTCAAAAACATAGAATCAAAGATTAAAAAGATAGAGCAAAACCTTCAAGAGATGAGTGATTATTTCCAGAGGCCAAACCTAAGATTAATTGGACTTTCTGAGGCAGAAAAAGAGACAGAGACCACCCTGGAACAACCATTCCATGAAATTATCCAAGAAAACTTCCCTCATCTCATCAGTGATGTACTCATTCAAACACAAGAAACCCAAAGAACCCCTGCAAGATGACAAATGAGTAGATACATAATAATTAGCCCACACAACGTAGATATAACAGAAAAAAATCCGAAAGGCAGCAAGAGAAAAAGGTCAGACTACCTACAGGGATGATCAATTAGAATAGCAATAGACTTATCCACAGAAATACTTTGGGTGAAGAGAGCTTGAAGTCCAATCTTCAGGGTTCTCAAAGATAAAAAATTTCAACCAGGAATTACCTATCCAGCTAAGCTAAGCTTCATCTGTGATGGAGAATTAAAACCTTTTCCAGACATTCAATCCCTAAGAGCTTACACTGCCCCCAGACCAGCTCTACAAGAAACACTTAAGAAAGTATTCAACACAGAAGAAAGGAAAAAAAAAGAACAACATCCTTCACAAGATGCAGGAAAAGATTGAAAACACACCTGAATCAACCCAAAAGTCAAAAGAAAGAAAACAAACAAGTAGCAACAACAACAACAACAAACTCTACAAGAACCTCATGACTGGGATAAACTCTCACAATTCAATAATTAGCCTGAATGTGTATGGGTTAAATGCACCACTGAAAAGACATAGAATGGCAAAATGGATAAAATGTTATGATGCAGCAATATATTGTCTCCAAGAGACTCATCTCACCAGAAAGGACATTCACAGACTCAAAGTAAGAGAATGGGAAACAAAATTTCAGGTGAATAGAACACAAAAGAAAGCAGGAGTCACAATCTTAATATCAGAAAAAATACCCTTTAAGCTATCAAAAATTTAAAAGATACAGAAGGTCACTACATAATGATAAAAGGTTCAATCCATCAGCAAGACCTAGCCATCCTAAACATATATGCACCAAACATAGGAGCACCAACTTTCATAAGGCAGCTTCTAGGCAAACTTAAAAAAGATTGACTCAAACACTATCATAGCTGGGGAACATAAACACCCCACTCACGACCCTAGACAGATCATCAAGACAAAAAATCAACAAGGAAATCCAGAATCTCAATGTGACCCTTGACCAAATGGACTTCACTGATACCTACAGAACTCTTCACCCATCAACCATGGAATATACATTCTACTCATCACTACACAGAACATACTCTAAGATCGACCATATCCTCAGTCATAAATCAAGCATAAACAAATTTCACAAGGTTGAAATCCTGCCATGCATCTTCTCAGACCCCAGTAGAATAAAAATAAATATCAAAATCAACAAAGTTTCCTCAAAACCCACAAAGATATGGACACTGAAGAGCATGATGCTAAGCAACTCCTAGGTCAACAGGGAAATCAAAACAGAGATTAAAAGATACTGAAAACAATGAAAATGAAAATACATTTTACCAAAACCTCTGGGATGCTTTGAAAGTAGCACTGAGAGGGGAATTCATATCTCTACAAACACAATGAAAAAAATGGAAAGATCATAAGTTAACAGCCTAACAAATCACCTAAGGGAGCTGGAAAAGCAAGACCACCAAAACCTTAACTTCAGTAGAAGAATCCAGATTACCAAAATAAAAGCCCAAATTCAGGACATAGAAGACAAAAGGGTAACACAAGAAATCAAAGAAGCAAAAGGCTAGTTCTTTGAAAGGATAAACAAGATTGGTAGTCCCCTAGCTAGACTGACCAAGACAAAGAGCGAAAAAGCCCAGATAAACATAATCAGAAGTGGAAGAGATAAGTTATAGCTGACCCTGAAGAAATACAAAAGATCGTCAGAGACTACTATGTACAATTATATGGAAATAAACTTGAAAACCTAAAGGAAATGGAGAATTTTCTCACATCACACAGCCTCCCCAAGTTGAAACAAGAAGAAATCTATCCCCAAGGGAGATCAATAACAATCCAGGAAATTGACTATGTCATAAGAAAACTACCTACAGAAAAGCCCTGGACCAGATGGCTTTCCAGCAGAATTCTACAAAACGTACAAGGAGGAACTGATACCAATCCTACTGAAAGTATTCCAGGCAATCAAGAAAGATGGAAATCTCCCCAAATCATTTTATGAAGGTAAAATGACATTGGTACCCAAATCAGGTAAAGATCCAACAAAGAAAGAGAACTACAGACCAATATCCTTGATGAGTGTAGATGCTAAAATTTTCAACAAGATCCTAGAAAATCAGATTCAACAACACATTTCAGAAATCATCCACCATGACCAAGTAGGCTTCATCCCTGGGATGCAGGACTGGTTCAACATTCTTAAGTCCATAAACATAATTAAATACAACAACTGATGTAAAAACAAAATTGACATGTTTATATCATTAGATGCAGAAAAGGCTTTTGATAAAATCCAGCACCACTTCTTGTTAAAAACCCTCAAACATCTAGGCATAGGTGGAACATATCTGAAAATAGTAAGAGTTACCTATGAGAAGCCCACAGTCAGCATACTGTTAAACAGACAGAAATTGGAACCATTTCCCCTAAAAACTGGAACAAGAAAAAGTTGCCCAATCTCACCCTTCCTTTCCAACATAGTTTTTCAAGTCCCAGTAAAGCAATTAGACAAGAAAAGGAGAACAGGGGTATCCAAATAGGAAAAGAGGAAGTCAAGTTATTCCTCTTTGCAGATGACATGGCGCTGTATCTTGAAAACTCAAGAGAATCTATCAAAAACCTCCTTGTACTGATAAAGGATTTTGGCAGTCTCAGTGTATAAAATCAATGTGTGAAAGACAGTCACATTTCTATATACCAACAATAAGCAAGTAGAAACCCAAACAAAAAGCACAATCCCATCACAATAGCCAAAACAACAAAACAAAACAAAACAAAAAACAAAAAACAAAAACACAATACCTTGGCATCTTCCTAACCAAAGATGTGTAAGTCCTTTAAATGAAAACTGCAAAGCACTCTCAAAGAAATCAAAGACGACACAAACAAATGGAAAAATCTTCCGTACTCATGGATTGGAAGAGTCGATATTGTTAAAATGTCTATCCTGTCCAAGGCAATCTACAGATTTAATGGAATACCCATTAAATTACCAGTAGCATTCTTCTCAGACCTGGGAATGACAATACAGGAATTCATATGGAAACATAAATGACCACAAATCGCCAAAACAATCCTCAGCGAAAACAAACAAACAAAAAAACAGAGTAGGAGGTATCACACTCCCAGATTTTAAACTCTATTATAAACCTACAATAATCAAACTAGCCTGGTATTGGTACAGGAATAGGTATATAGATCAATGGAGCAGTATAGAGATTCCAGAAGCAAAACCTCAATTTCTCAACCAACTCATCTTTGACAACGCCTCCAACAGCAACCACTGGGGAGAGGAGAACCTATTCAGTAAAAGATGCTGGGAAAACTGACTGACCACATGCAGAAGATTAAAACAAGATCCCTACCTATCACCATACCAAAAACCAACTCTACTGGATCAAAGACCTAAATGTAAAACCTCAAACTATAAGAACCTTAGAAAATGCAGGAGACACCTTTATGGAGATTGGAACTGGCAACGGATTCCAGATCAAAGCCCCAAGTGCCCATGCCATAAGAGATATGTTTGACAAGAGGGACCTCATCAAACTGACAAGCTTCTGCAAAGCCAAAAAAATCATCAAGAGAGAGGAGAGGCAGCCCAAAGACTTGGAAAAATATTTTCCAACTGTGTGTCTGACAAAGGTCTAGCATATAGGATCTACAAGGAACTCAAATGTGTCAAAAAGAGAAAAGCAAACGGCCCCATTACAAAATGGGCAAAAGATATGAATAGACATTTCTCAAAAGAAGACATGCACAGCCAACAAATACATGAAAAAATGTTCAACCTCACTAGTCATCAAAGAAATGCAAATTAAAACTATACTGAGATACCACCTAACTCCAGTCAAGACGGCCATCGTCAAAAACTCAGAAAGCAAAAGATGCTGGAGAGGATTTGGTAAAAAGGGAACACTTCTACACTGTATGTGGGATTGTAAACTAGTACAACCTCTGGGTAAAACAGTGTTGCAATTCCTAAAAGATCTAAAAATTGACCTTCCAAGTGACCCTGCAGTCCCTCTACTGGGGATATACCCAGAAGAACTCAAATTACTCTATAAAAAAGATACCTGCACACGAATGTTTATCGCAGCATTTTTCACAGTAGCAAGAACATGGAACCAATCGTGCTGCCAATCAAAAGAGGCTTGGATAAAAAAATGTGGTACATATACACTATGGAATATTACTCAGCCATAAAGAAGAACAAAATCATGAACTTAATAGCAACCCGGATGGACTTAGAGTACAATACTGAGTGACTTGTCACAGAAACAAAGAACTGAGTGTCACATATTCTCACTCATAAGTGGACTTTGAACAATTATCGTAATACTAAAAGAAAAGGATTGTCAGTAGTGGGAAACTGCAGGGGGTGGGGGAGAAGCGAGATTGGCAGTAGTGGTAATCTGTCTGGGGAATGAAGAGTACCTGAATAACAAACATTTGTATACCTAACCCTGAATTGTACCCCACAACTTTAAAATAAAAAAAGAAGGGAAAAAAAGAGAAAGAAATTGAAAAAAAGAAAAAAAAGAAAAGAAAAAAATGTCCTGTAGTCCTTTCTTTCTATTGCAGTATTATATCAAATAGAGATTGTATTCAGTTGCACGGGGACAAAAGTGTCTACTGTTGAAACACTTATTTGAATAAGCTTATCACATATTAGATAAGGCAGCTAGTTTATCTCTGAGGCATTGGTTCTCCAATGTCATGACTGCCACTGACCACTGGATGTGTTCCTTTTTTCCTCTGTCCTATGATCCTCAGGGGATCCCTTTGTGTTCATGGTCACCTCTTGGCTGTTCTGCCTCCAGCTCCTTGCATATACTGCAGGCAGGAGAAAGAATGGTGCTCTAGGGAGAAAGTGACAATCATTATATTAGGAAGCAAACCTTTCCTTCATTGGTTAATGAAGTTGGTTAATGGTTACTCTGGGGAACAAAAATTTCCAGGCAGCCCCAACTCTTTGTGCACTGCAAAGTGGGTTCCAGCAGTGTAAGTTCAGAGGCCAACAAAGACATGGGTGCTGGCCACTGAGTGAAGCCCACCCTGAGTCAAGAAGGTCTATGGGCAGACAATCATTTTACAAGGCTTCTACTCCCTGTAGCATGGGAGTCAAATTGCTCCCTCCATAAGGCACTGTAAACAATTAGCATGAGGTTCAAGAAATCAATGCAGAAAGGTCCTATGACATCTTCATTCTTCTTTATTTCTATTACATTGATTTTGCTCGTGTATTATCTCTCCAATATGAGCCGGCTGCTTCCAAGCCTAGAAACTATGTATAAATTTCAACATGCCCCACGACTTTGAGCGTTAACTAGCTCAGTGTACTCTTAGGCTCAAATATTTTAGTGGATTGAACAACAAATTCCCCAGTCAAGGTGAGAGTGGGCATGCAAGCCCCCTCTCATTGCTGCAGGATTTATTGATTTATTTTCATGGCTTTTGTGATCTTGAACTACTTATAGGTCTTCTCCGATTAAATAGTTTCTGGTCTTGATTTTATGAATATATATGATTGACTCTTCCTACGGTATTATTTCCCTGTTAAATGCATCCCTTATGTCAATACCATTAAGATAGTAATTTCCATATGATGCTACACTAAATTCATACAGTATCTCTACTAGCCCAGGTATCTAGAATGAAGCTAATTGAGTCTTTACTGTAATTTATTTTTTTTCTCTCTCCCTCTGTCCTGTTTTTTCATATAAAAATTATAAGTTGCCAGTGAGGTATGCTGGCATTTCAAATTGTTTGTTTTAACGATTAGGAGTCCAACATTTAGGAGCCTGAATATTCTCACTTTACTTTTATGACACTTTACATCTTCATATTTAGTATGAAAAAATCTAATGTTATAAAAGACTTTTCAGGTCATCTGAATGAATCTCTTGCTTTTCAAATAGAAAATTAAAACAAGAAAGTGACTTTACCTACATAACAAACTAGGAAATGTACAAATCATTTCCAGGGTCAAGGTTTATGCAAGTGTGCTTTCCTCTATACAGGGCAGCATGTGTTATTATTAGACAATTCAATCACTTTCTCCAAAATGTCTTTCAGATGTTTCATTTGGATGATCTTTGCTAATCTGAGACCGAAATTCTTCCTAAATTAATTACTCCAAGTTTTTCTTCAAAGTAGTCCCCACCCACCCTAGTATTTTTATTTTAAATATCTTTCAAGGCATTTTTTCATTTCTTCTGACTAGTTAAGCCATGGGTTATACTGCACAGAGTGGAACTTGTTTTTATAGATGAAATTATGAACTCAATCATATGAGATGTGTTAAGGTACAAGTAAGGTTTGAGCTAATTACTTAAGAGTCAGCTTTTCTCATTTCTATCCATCACTGCCTGCCACAATAGGCCTATAATTTTCTGTGGACTAGCAGGCATTTTTATATCTCCTAATGTTTAGAAATCAATAATTTTTGACTTTTATGCTTAGAAGTCAATAATTTTTTAATTCAACCTCTCTTTTATTTTCTCTGTATGTCTCCTCTTTTTCATATCACCTAGTGATAAGAATGAATGAATCAGCAGCTCCATTTATATATGTATTTGTAATTTAGAAATTTGATAATATATTAATGTAACATGGAGTTGGTATAGTAAGGGTGTGTGAACTAATGTGAATATATAGCTCAAGGATGAGTGCTCCAAATATTTGATATGTGTAACTTTCGGTTTCTTTCATTAATTTGATGTTTTTACAGCTCATGGATTGTGAGGGATATCATTTTTAAAGTGCAAAAAAGTTGTGAAAGTTTAAAAATTTAACTGAGTTTTAAAATATCTTTGTCTATAGAATGATGAAAGTATTATAGTGGGAAGAACATTACCTCTCATATCAGAGAGATATGGATGAAACATCTGCTCCATCCTTTTCTAGTTCTGTGATTTTAAAATAAATTGTGTGTGTGTGTGTGTGTGCTTTGTTTACGTGAATCTCAGTTTTCTAGTTTTAAATTAAAAAAATGATTGTCGATATGCTTTAAAGGAATATAGATAAAACAATTGGCATATAAGTTTATATTAAATATTTAATATCTTTTGTCCAAAATAGTTTATGTTGTTCATGTCATTTGTCTATTTCAATTTATTTTAAAAAATCACTTTGGTAGGTCTTGACCAGGTGCGGCACAGCAAAAAGCCGACACTCTTTTCTGTTTTTCTCATGTATTTCTCTATTCTTAGGCCATTTTGCCATAGCTACATTTTTAATGCCTCACTCCAATCAACAGCTCAATATATTTTTTAAAATTATCTTTTGTGAGTCTAATTACAATAAGAAGTCATGATGAAGCAGGACACTTGAGCTGCACAAACAGCTTCCTAAGTGCTCGTTGCTTGATGAGCCAGTGCCAGTAGGAAATCCTTCTCTTCTAAGGATAGTTGCCCCATGGTCTCCAGAAACAGAGAGGAGCACAGCTCCTGTAATGGCTGTTTCTCACATAGAGATACTTTAGAAAGAAAGAAGCTCTCTGGCAGCATGCTGTGAGTCAGTTTTAGGGCCAGAAATAGAAGTCTGACTTTTTTCTGTTGCTTAGTTCATAAACGATGTTATCCTGGCCTCTCATTGTGCACATATCCAAAAACACGTTCAGTGAGAAAGTATATTTTTCTTAAAAATCATTATTTAAAATAAATCAAGTTGTAAAATATAAGTACTTTTTACAACTTCAGGAAATGAAAACATTCACTCCAGTCTTGTTTTACCTTCTAGAATCAGATTCTTTGTTATCTGTTGTTGACTGCATAGGAGCTGCCAAAACATTCTAGGCTTATGAAACCTTAGCTTAACACCAAGCCTAGGGCTGTTGAAAATACAAAAACATAGGTTTTTGAATTCCAAAAGTGTGAGTCAATGTAAAGAAGCCCATTCACTTCTGCTGATTTTGAATGGGGTGGAAAATTGTGCAACACTAGCTTCTCTCGGATAAATACTATAAAGATGACTCAAATAGAAAATGATGAATTCAACAAAGAGCTCTTAGTCGACTCACTGATTATGCATGTGGTTGAGTTCAACAGAAAGTAAGTGATAAATATAGAAAAAGAAAATAAAATAAACATATATTAGTGCAGTAAATACTAGCTTATTTCATAAAAGCTTTCAACCACTTTAAAGCAAAATCAATTTTCTATTTAACCCTTAATTTGACAAAAAGTGAGTTTAACTGTAACTCAGTCTTTCTTCTGGTTCTTATTTTAAAATATGCATGTAGACATTTGTGTATGTGTAAAAATGGTTATTATTTTGCCTTTAGGTATTTTTTAAACTCCAGGTAAAAATTAATGTTATGAAAATGTTGAGATTGAGGTTCTTATAGACAAAAAATGTGTATGGATATAAACTTTACAGTAAGGTTTAACATATATAAAACATTCGCCAGACATGGTGACTCATGTTGGTAATCTTAGCATTTTGTGAGGCTGAGGTGAGAGGATTGCCTGAGTCCAGGGATTCTAGTTTAGCATGGGCAACTTGGCTAGACCTTGTCTGTACAATAAATCAGAAAATTAGCTAGACATGGTGGTGCACACCTGTGGTTCCAGCTACGTGGAAGACTGGGATGGATGGATGACCTGAACCCAGCAGGTTGAGACTGTGGTGGCCGTGAGCGAACCACTGCACTCCAGCCTGGGTGATAGAGTGAGACTCCAACTCAAAAAATTAAAAAAAGAAATTAACATAATATATATAAAACATATATATATATAGAGAGAGAGAATTAACATTATAACATATAATAACCTTTACTCCTTATGACAGAAAAATAATAATTTGTACAGAAATCAGCACCCCCAGACTTCCTAATTGCAAATTTTTCTTGTTTTATATTTTAATGAAAATATGTTAAACCAAACGTTATTTTTGATAAGTTGCAGTTTTGAATATATTTCATTTGCAAACAACAAAACATACTTGTGTGGCATTTTGATAGACTGCTCTGGCAAAATTCATTTACATTTGCCTTTTTAATGTTTTAAGAGACCAAACTCCACCTTCACATCAGAATTAGTAAAAGATTGCTTCATGTTATTATTTATGGATACTCCAGTTCAGGTAGGGGAACTGTCCAATTGTGTATTTCTGACAAATGAACAACAATATATTTCTGTTTTTCTTTTCTGTTAAAGAGATGTGAATGGGATTTTCATGAAGCAGTCAATTATTTCTTGCAAACCCTTGCTGTGACTGTAAAAAAATAAGTCTGGGCAAGAACTTTCTTCCTTTAATCTTTCTTTAAAACACCAACTGACCAAAAGGCAATTATTTTGGTTGATCCACATGCCTTTACACTTTGAACCTAAAGTTATTAATTCTCCCTCCTCTTGAGTAATTGGCCTTAGTGACAACATATTTCTCATCTACTTCAGTGAGATATATAAACTTTGTCTTGAATTCTTGCAAGCTATAGTGTAAGACATAAGATATGCCCAACACGTAGCATAAAAGAAAATGAAAAACAAAAAAGATTAAAATATCCTACAGTGGCTTAAAATGCCACAGAGTGTTGTAAATTTCCCCTAATAATTTTCTTACATGATACTTCTTTACTAATTCCTTCACTTTTAATTAATTCACTCATTTAGTGCGATAGTGAGTAAAACATTTATTAACGTCAAAGGCAATAAGATATAGTAGAAAATATGGCTTTTAAATTAGACTGAGTTTGGAACCCACTTTTACTGTTAGTACTTTTCTAATTCAGTAACAGAGTTCATATTTCTAGCTACCTGTGTTCTCGTCACAATAGAGGTAATGACACGCCATTGTTTACATTTAAGATAGTGAAGTATACTACGTAACAGGTCTGTTATATTGTGAGCAGGCATCAAATGTTTCCTTTGCTCCATTTTAGTAGAATATTTTGAGTGTATTTGATATCCACTTCACCATCTGATACTGATTAGCTTATTTAAAACTTTTAATTTTAAGAAACTTAAAAAAACATATAATAGTCTTCAATAATTAGATTTAACTCAACACAGAAAACTTACCATTGTCAAGTTGTGTAAAGTTCAATCATCCAAAATGCATACATGTGTTTTAAAAATGAAATGTTCCATCTTCTTTTCCCTATTGTCTCTGAGCTTTTAAAACATTGTAGGTTGACAACACCACCTTGTTCTTAAGAGTTAAACTGGAGACTTCTTTCATGATACATGAAAGGGGAGAGGAAAGTGTGTACTGTTACAGGGAAATCACGAACAGGTGCAGAGTCCATAGGTCTCCCATGTCATTAAGAACCTGCAATTCAAAATCATACTTTCAATCTCAGGTATTCTGAACCTCCATCTTTCTGTTATCTTTTTAAGCAAATCGTTAGTGACATGAACTTTTGCTTTATGTTTACAGTTTTTAAGAAATCCAATAATTGCGGATGAAAGTTAAACAAACATCCAGCTTGTTTTAAGATGAGATTCCACCCAATGCATTCTAAATGTACAAAGGGAAAAAAAAAAATATTACTTGTTAGTTACCTGTGTATGTACCTATATTTGTAAATGTATTCATAAACATATGTACAAGAGGGGGATAAAAAACAGAATTATCCTTTGGAGGATGGGCCCCTTGTAGTGCAGGCGTCTTTTCAGGTAAGTGCCCTCGGCATCCCAGCTAGCCTTGTTGTAAGAGGCTGCGTTTAGCTTCATTGATTTTTTTTCAAGATTCTTTCAAGGCATCTGCCCATTTTAGGATGGGTGATTAACGAGCACTTCTGACAACACTGCACTGAGTGTTCAGCAGTTTTGAACCAAAATGGCACTGATGACCCCTGTGCCGTGCCTTCCCCAGTCACCCGATCTTGGCCTGATCACTTTTTTTTGTTTGTTTCCCCAGATGATAAAAGTTCTCAGAGGGAAACATTTTGCTGATCTGGAGGAGATGAAACAAAAAACGGCAGAAACACTAAAAGGCATCAGCATTGACGAGTTCAAAAACTGTTTTGAGCAGTGGAAAAGGCCTTTCTATAGATGCATTACATCAAATGAAGAGAACTTTGAAGGTGACTGAAGTTTAAACATGTAAGAACAAATAAATAATTTTCTATAAATGAATTTCCAGGTTTTGTGGGTCCCCCTCGTATTAGCACAAAATGTAGTCTAGCAGTATTCAAAACTATAGTCCATTTAAGAAAAAGATTATTTATAAACACACACCAATTAAGCTACGTCAATTATGAACATATGTATTTGTTGTAAAGTTTTATGTTTGCATCAGCAATCAAGCACCACATTTGAACTCCTAAATCTTACCTTAAAATAATAAAAGAAGGAGAAGATTGTCAGCATGATTCATATGAAGAATGAAAAAGTGTTTGAAGACAGTCTTGTTAAGAAATAGTTACTTTGTGGACATGAAATGAACAAAAAGCATTTGTGGCCTCTACCTGCTCAGTTTAAGTGTTTTTGTGTTAAGGCATATCGTTAAATTTATAGGGGTATGTTCGTGTGTGTGTGTGTTTGCGCGTGTGTGTGTAATATATACTTTTGTGGGAACACAATATATAGAACAAATTCATAAATGGTAAGTGTACATTTTAGTGGATCTTCATGACATAAACCACACCAACATGATCAACATCCAGACTGTCAAGTATATCATTACTAGACCATTACTGTGCAACACTCTCTCCAGACTGTCATTACTCCATCAGTCTTCAAAGAACATTGTTGACTTCTAAATCCCCAGATTTTTTTTTTGACTACGTTTTCCAAGAGCGTTGTATATATTCTAATTACTCTTTTTTCTTTTTTTTTTTGAGTTGGAGTCTCACTCTGTCGCCCAGACTGGAGGGCAGCGGCCGCTCCTGGCCACCGCAGCCTCGACCTGCTGGGCGCGGGTGATCCTTCCGCCTCAGCCTTCCAAGTAGCCGGAATTACAGGCATGCACTACCACGCCCGGCTGATTTTTGATTTATTGTAGAGATGAGGTCTCGCTGCCCCGGCGGGTCTCGAACCCGCGGGCTCAGGCAATCCACTCACTTCAGCCTCCCAACGGCGCGGGCTTACAGGCTGAGCCACCGAGCCCGGCTTCTCTTTTTTCTTATGTGTATCATATAGATATCTTTTATTTTTCAAATGATTTATACCTCATTTGTGCTTCTGTTCTGTGATTAGAACCTGCTTGTTAATAATTTTTTTGTTTATATGTGGCTGGAATGTTTTGCTAATATTTTGTTTATGGCTTTTATGCCTATGTTTAGGATGAAATGTTCTATAGTTGCTTTGTTTTTATTTTTTTTTTTTGAGTTGGAGTCTCACTCGGTCGCCCAGACTGGAGTGCAGTGGCCGCTCCCGGCCACCGCGGCCTCGACCTGCGGGGCTCCGGCGACCCTTCCGCCTCCGCCTTCCGAGTAGCTGGAACTACAGGCGCGCGCCACCACGCCCGGCTGATTATAGTTGCTATTTCTGTAAACTAATTGCCATATTTGGGTATCCGGTTTAGGATGCTCACCAAAAGTGAGTAGAAAAGTATTTCCATCTTTTCTATGTTCTAGAAAAATTTGTGTAAAAGTGGTGTTATATTTTCTTTAAATATTTGAAGAATTCACCAATGAAGTCATAAAGCCTATAGAAATAAGTTAAAATTCATTCAGTCTATTTAATAGATATTAGATTACTCTGTTTTGTGTTTGCTCTTTTGTCTGTTTTACAATTTGTGCTTGTTTTAGGAATATATCTATAGCAGAATTTGAAAATCTTTTGACATAAAAAAACTTCTAATTTGTTTTCTTTTAGATGTCTATAATGTTTATTATGATAATCTTTTATCTCTTATAATTTTTAATGTAGTTTTAATATTTTTATTCTTTTCTGAATATTTGATTATTGTCAATAAATAATATTTGGCTATTTAAAATTTTCTTTTGTATTTGGTTTCTAGTTAATTAATTTCTGACTATGTTCATTATTTACCTCATTCTACTATCTTTGAATTTATGCTTTTTTTTTCAAATTCTGGAATAAATATTAATTAATGATCTAAAGCATCCCTTTAAGGCTACACATTTTCTTTAAGCACAACTTTGTAGCCACATGCCACCAGTGACTTTAGACTATAATCATTTAATTTAAAATACCCTGTACATCTATTTTGATTTCTTCATGAACTACTATATTATCGAGACATCTGTGACCTAATTTCTAAATGTTGGGTGATTCTTTAGTTATTTTTTTGATGATTTGTAATTTATTTGCACTGTTGTCAATAAACATGCTATATTTTAGTCCAAAACCTTTGGAATTTTCTGAGAATTGATTGATTTCCAGTTTATGTTTAGTTTGGAATTCAATTTCACAATCATTTCAAAATAAATTGTATCATACTTTCTTTGGGAACAGTTAGTCAATAAAGTCAGGTGTGGTATTCAATTTATTCAAGTATTCTATATTTCTATTAATTTAAATATTTTCTATGAGTTACAAAGAGACAGATGCTCACTATTTCCACTCTCATTGTGCCTTTATCTGTTTCTCAGTTTTGGTCATTTTTGCTTTATATAATGCTATATCACACGTGCACATAAATGTATAAAGTATTATGCTAAGTAGTGTATTTCTTCCTAATTTATAAGATATCCCTGTTTCTTTCTGGTAATACTTTTCTTCTTATAGTCTAGTTTGTATAACACTAAGATAGCTACACCAGGCTTAGTTGTATTGGGGTTTTGAATTAATTTCCTTTTTGAATATTCTTTTACTTTCAAAAGGTCTGTATTATCAAATTTCAGAAGTGTCACTTCTAAGCAGAATAAAGCGCAACATTTATTTTTGAAAATTATCATACTGGTAATACATTCTTCAGTAGTCAATTGAAGCACTGAATTTATTTGCTTTCAATGTAATTTTTGATGTATTTAGGTTTAAGTACACCATCAAAATTGTATTTTGTATTGATCCTACTTGCGTTTTAATTATTTGCACCATTGGCTTATTTTGTATTTACCAATTGTTTACTCTCTATTTGTTAGTTAAGTATAAGCTCTTTTATGGTACTTTCTGCAACTGTACTTAATTAGCATTAAACAGAAATTCACCAGACACAGTGGCTCATGCCTGTAATCCTAGTATTTTGGGAGGTCTAGGCAGGAGGATTGATTGTTTGAATCCAGAAGTTTGAGAGCAGCCCTAGGCAACATAGTGAGACTTTGTTTCTACAATTTTTTTTTTAATTGTCAGGTGTGGTGGCATGTGCCTATAATCCCAGCTACTTGAGAGGCTGAGGAGGAAGAATTGCTGGAGCCCTGGAGTTTGAGGCTATAGTGAGCCATGATTGTGCCATTGCACTGCAGTTTGGGTGACACAGTGAGACCCCAAAACAAATACATATAATCTTGACATTATATTTAGATAGTTAATACTTTTTCATTCTTGATCACTACAAATACTTTCCTAAGATGTAAAAAAAAGACTAAAGTAGCAAACAAAATAAACTGATTTATTTATTTTTTATTTATTTATATTTTTTTGAGTAGGAGTCTCACTGTGTCACCCACGCTGGAGTTCAGTGTCATGCTCACAGCCACCACAGCCTTGACCTGCTGGACTCAGCAATCCTTCAGCCTCAGCCAGAAACAGGCATGCACCACCACACACATCTAATTTTTAATTTATTTTAGTGACAAGGTCTCACCAAGTTGCCCAGGCTAGTCTCGAAACCTTGGGCTCAGGCAATCCTCTCGACCCCGCCTCCCAAAGTGCTGGGATTACAGGTGTGAGCCACTGCTCCTGACCAACTGTAACTTATATGATGATTCATCTTCACAGTCATATTTCCCATAAACACTTGGCAGTAGTATTTCATGTATTCAAGAGTAAAGTTAAGTCACTAAAAACACACAGACATGCAAACACAACACATAAGAAATAAAGGAAATATCTGCCCTCAGTGCAGTCTATGTAAGCACTTATGGAGTTAAAATGATGAAATATAAATCCCCATTAGGGAATAGTACACAAGGCATGGCTGATCTGAAAAGACATGGACTGTTTAACTGCTTATACCCAACTCATTCCAAACTATCAAAAAGTACATGTTTTGTTAGCTGTTTTCAGCTTTGTAGATTTAAAATGCTGTTATACAATTCATTCTTGTTTTCCCCATAAATTTTTGTTTTAAGATCTATTGAAACTTCTTTTGATGTTAGATCTTTTAACATAAAATGCCCAATTTCAGTGTCTTTTTATTTTTTTTCAATTCTTTTCTAGTATTTTCATTGTACAAAATTGATGTTGAATCTGTCATTATTTTTCTTAGGCTGCTGTTGAATTTAGAAACATTTCTGATAATTCTGTTCACTAAACGTTTTCAATGCCTGATCAGTCATATTGATGTTTTTCATTGTGCATGAATTTCCTGCCAACAATGCATTTGTGAAGTTCCGTTTAATGTGATCTTCCTGCTTATCACTGATTTTCAAAATTGTTGTGGCGTGTGAGTACTGAATGATAAATAATGTTAAAATAATAATAATGATAAATATATATTTTTTTCAGTTTCATCAAGTTGGGTGTTATTTTTTGTGTGAAAATGTTTTAAACATAAATTTTTTTATGAAATTTTAAGGGGGGCAAATAATCTTTTGAAATATAGAAATACATGACTTTCAGTGAAGTTTTAACTGTGCTGTTACTAAAGAGCAACTTAGATGTTTTGCTGAAACTCAGAGAAGTTGGGACTGGACTCAATCTCAGAAATATGTTAAAGAGACATGATCAGGATTAAAATCATCTGTTGGTTTCTCTATTAATATTAGCATCTGTTGAACTTATAATTATCCAAAGAGAAACAGGACAATAGCCCAGTTAATGAAGTTGTATCTCTGGGAAGACAGTTTAAACAATTAATTTTAATATGACAAAATCATTTAATTATACACAAATAGGTCAAATAATTGAGAAAGGATGTCTTTTCTATTTTTATTTTTTATTTTAAAAATGTGGGATACAATTCAGGGTCGGTTTTACAAATGGTTGTTATGCAGGTACCCTTGATGATGAGGTGTGCCTCGCCTCCCCTGGCAGTTTCTCACTACTGCGGATCTTTTTCTTATAGAATTATGATAATTATTCAAGGTCTGCTTATGAGTGAGAACATGTGGTACTCGATTCTTTGTTTCTTTGTTTCTGTGAGAACATGTGGTACTCGGTTCTTTGTTTCAAGGTCTGCTTATGAGTGAGAACATGTGGTACTCGGTTCTTTGTTTCTATGACTGATCAGGCATTGAAAACGTTTAGTGAACAGAATTATCAGAAATGTTTCTAAATTCAATACTATAATCACCCAGTATTATCGACTTTAAGTCCTTTCAAGTTGCTGCAAAGTTGATAATTTTGTCCTTTATGACTACATAATATTCCGTCGTGTAGAGGCACCACGTTTTTTTTTTAATCTGGTCCTTGAAAAAGGATGTCTTTACTGCTTGTAACCTCGCTGATAACAAAAAATATGAGATACCATAATTAATGATTATAGGTTAGATATTTGACAACACATCTCAATCTTACCACATCTTTCCACATCTCTGTCTTGCTAGTATTTTTTTCCACTAAGAATAACTTTTTAAACAATATTTTTAATTGGGTCAAGGGTTAACTCCTTTAAATTGCTTTTATGGTTGTTTGTAATCTTGACATGAACTGCAACTCTTGTTTTCCTTGCCATGGTTTTTCAAAAGGATTCTATACTGTAGTTTCTTAGTCTTTTACGTTTTCGGTAGACACACCAACTTCATTCTAATATCCATGGTTCATGGTTCACCTTGAGTCATTCTACTTCTTTGATGTTTTCCTTTTTACATCCCTTAATATACATGTTCAGCCTTCCTCGAGCCCTATTCTCAGCACAGTCAGACCAGTGTGTCTCTTCTTAGGTTCAATCCTATATTATATATTGCTTCAAGATTAGTAGCCTGAACCATAAGCCATAGTAAAACACATTACAATCCCTATATATGGTTAGGTGTTTTTGGACACTTTTTGTTGTATTACAAATAATTGCTCCCCTTTGCTTAGAATTAGTAAAGGCAGAAAGCCCTGCATGCCCATGCATTGCCCCAAGAACCAAGATCTTAAGATGACCTATCAGTATTCTTGAGTGGATGACACCTAAGAAAATCAGAATCTGCAAACTTGGATATCAGGGACAATGAAGGATCTACTATTTTACCATATTCACTAGCTTGGGATTCTAACATGTTGGATCCATGTTGTGAATGTCATGGATCCTGACAGAAGGCAGAAAACTCCTGAGTCAGAAACAAAGAACTGTTTAAAGCTCACAGCCATTCCTTAGACTGATTATTAGCACCTGAATTAGTTCACCAAGCTGCCACAAATCTCATTAAATAATCACATGTTGTTTTTACCCACAGAATTCTAAAGTGTTGGAGCCTAATGTTATTTATTTTTTTCTTGCCATATGAATTTTCAGCATCTCTCAACATTTCCCTCAGCAATATCATTGACATTTGTCTTTTCATAACCACATAAACAGTTCAGGCTTTCATTACTTGTCCTCACACATCACAGGAACCTCCCTAGCTGATTTATCTCAAGTAAGTCTTCCTTCTTTCATTCTATGTATGCCTGGAAATAATCTGTCTAAAATGAAGATATTGTAAGGGAAATTCCTTGTTTACATATTTGTTGGTTTTTTTAGTGTGATGCTTACAGGTGGTGAAATGAACAATTGTTATATGGAGTCCAGTTTCTTCCCAGAATGCTGAGGATTCTCTGCTCTCTGCTATGCATGGATGTTGGCACTAGCAGCCACAATTAAGGCTTTTTTAAATCCAGTCCCAGCTCCATCCCAATTCAAGCTACCTTTTTTATTGAGAAAAAAAAAAAAACTTGATTGAAAATTACTCACTCATCTTCCCGTCTCAAATCTCTTTCCATGAATCTGTTAGCAACACTTGTCCCCTGTCATCACTCAAGACATTATTTAAATGTGTCACCCTTAGCTGGAAACCATTCCCTACTGAAGTGAATCCCAACTGCTCACTCTAGTCTTTAAGCTTTCCTGTAGGCTGGTTTGCTCCATCTTTCAAACTTCATCCACTAATTGTCTTACTTTCTTACCTATATGCCTTTATTCCTTCACATCCTCTCTTGGTATAGTCTCTCAAATCCAAATGACCAAGCCTTGTGTATTTGTCATAGTACCTCACCAATACCAACTATTCCATGACACCTTCCTTTGGTCTCCCATCTGGACACTCTCTCGCCCACCTCTGGTACTCTATGGTTCTCAAAATACTCACTGGTTGTGGACATGATTTGCTATTTTGTGTTACAGTTACTAGAAGGCATGGGTATTCTGGATATCTGGTATTTTCATCCTTTTTTTTGTCAGAGAAATATTATAATTTTGTTTGAGTAGAAATCCAAATTAGGACATAAATTTAAAATCACTAGAGTTTGAGTTTCCTTTTAATGTTGTGTCAATTTTGAAGTTGATACCTACCTTTGCTGCCATGTGCCACACTCTGTATTTGCACAATAGCAGATATATGTGTCTCTTTTTTTTTTTTTTCTTTAAGTAAGATTTATTAAGAAGACAGAAAAGTGGACAATCCCTTTGGGTCCCCTCCCACTGTGGGAGCTTCTCAGTCCTCTCAATAAATACTGATTTCTCAAAAACAAAACAAAACAAAACAAAAGACAGAAAACCTCCCTCCGTGGGCGAGGACATGCCTGAAAGAAGGTTGCCTGTTTCCCTTTTTAAAATTGCATCTGTATCATTACATTTAAGAGTAATAAAACGCATAGGAATTTTACACATTAAGCTCAATAAATATCTGCTATTAAACAATATTTTTCAGTTGAAAGTACACAGATTTGAGAACAAAGCTCTTTCATCAATTAGTTCCAAATTAATACTTATGCAGTAGAAATATAGATAGTTCATGTGATAGGAAGGTAGAGTTTTCTTCCTTTATATTCTATTTCTGATACATTTATATAAAATTCTAATATATTTATTGGAATTATATGAAGATTTGAGGACTCTATATGCTATATTTAATTTTTTTCAAGTTCCTAATTAAATAATGAGTGATTTGGGCAAATTCTATGGAATGAAAATCTTAGATGCTATCACTACACAGTGGCATTATATTAAAAACAAAAAAGTTGTGAGTTTCCTTACGATATAATGATTTTGAAGAACTACTTACTAGAATTCCCTGATCATATTCGAGCTACACAAAATGGTGAAGAACTGGCATTTGTCTGCAGGTCCTTACATAATGAACCACCTCTTGACGCTTCGGGTGAAGGATGTGAGTTTCAACTCATGACTATCTACACAGCACAACAAGAACAAATTATGGAACCAGTATTCATGAAAGCTTAAATTAGTTGTGGAATTCTTAAAAAGTGAATGAGTACAATAACATTTTACATAGTGGTAGAATATGTTTTATTATAATATATTAGTAAAGTGCTTCTTCAATATATATGCTGATTTTCAAAAAAGCATAAAAAAAACCCATGCTTGCAATTAAATCATATGACCCTGGCAGCTAATCTAGCTGCTTATAATTGCAACCATTTCCCCCAAAAGAAAAATGTGTCATAATTGTATTTTTAGTACAAATGACTAAAACAATGTGAAAATCAAATTAAAATGCATTCTTTGTAAATTAAACGATTAAGATTATTTTTAGTCTATCTTAAAAGTGAGTTTTTCCAACAAGTGAAAGTTAAATTCAAATATATGTATTTTGAGTTGGAGTCTCACTCTGTCGCCCAGACAGGAGTGCAGTGGCCGCTCCCGGCCACCGCAGCCTCGACCTGCTGGGCTCTGGTGATCCTTCCGCCTCAGCCTTCCGAGTAGCCGGAATTACAGGCGTGCGCTACCACACCCAGCTGATTTTTTGATTTATTGTAGAGATGAGGTCTCGCCTGCCCAGGCGGGTCTCGAACCCGCGGGCTCAGGCAATCCACTCACCTCAGCCTCCCAAAGGCACGGGATTACAGGCTGAGCCACCGAGCCCGGCCAAATATATATTTTAAATAGGAGGTTTTTTTGAATAAAATTAAATGCAATGTTTTCAACAGAAAAAAATACAATCTATGTAATCCTCTAAATTTTTTCAATTCATCTTTTCAGGAAATTAGGAATATCTTTTGTTGAAATTTAAGTAATTTTGAGAATATTTAAAAACTATCGTCATCCACAGACAGCCCTAGCCACTCAATCTATATTTTGAAATTAAATTAGTTTGACTGACTCAAACAGACAAGTACACAAAACGAGCTTGCTCCGATGTGATGGAGATTTTCTGTGTGTTAAATACAACATGGACAGAGGTTGAAATGCTTTCCTCATGGGAACAAATTAAGATGAGTCAGAAAGAATTATTTTGTCATGTGATTCAAATCAGTTGAATTGAAAGTGCACATTTTCTTTTTATTGACTTTTTACAAAAGCCACTTTTAAATGCCCATTACTCTTACTGTCTCCCCAGACTATGTGATCTTATTGCATTTTTATTTCTTTTACCAGTTAGAGGTTTGAGGGGAAAGATACTACCACAAGGTGACTGTAGAGTGCCCAAGTTTTTTTTTTTAATTTTTAATTTATTTTTTTATTTTTGTTAGTTTTTTGTTTTTTCATCTTAAGGATGTGGGGTACAATTCAGGGTTAGGTATTCGAGTGCTCATTATGCAGGTACCCTTGTTGATGAGGTGTGCCTCTTCCTCCCCTGGGAGTTTTCCTCAACTGCCAATCCCACCCAACACCTCCTCCCACCCCTCTCCCCAGCAGATTCCCACTACTGCCAATCCCTTTCTTATAGTATTATGATCATTGTTCAAGATCCGCTTATGATTGAGAACATATGGAACCAAGCATGCTGCCCAGTGAAGCTGGACTGGATACAAAGAATGGTACACATACACAATGGAATAATTATGCAGCCATAAAGAAGGACAAACATATGGACTTTGCAGCAACTTATATGGAATTAGTCTATTATACTGAGTGATCTATCACAGAAACAAAGAACAGTGTATAAGCTTTTTTGAGTGACACTTCAAAAGGTTTGCATGCCATAGGGAGGCACCATCAAAAAGGGGACGAGAGATTAATTGGAAAAGAACTTAATGTCTAGATCATGTCGCTCCACATCATCTACTAGTCTCCTCACTCATCTTTTTGTCAAAGTATATGACATAGGTGACCAACAGTCTCTTGGTCACAGAGCTCTGAAGGGCAGCAGTGGCTTGGGGTCCTTATACATGAAATGGTTCATCTTGTCTATGCCTTGAAGAAGTTGGGAAATGTTTGCTTATTTGGGCTGCGTTTAAATAATTGGGTGTATAAAAATTTAAATTTTGCACCAATAGGCTTTTGAGCTAGTGGGTGTTCACCTACTGTGAAGAAATAAATAAACCAGAGGCCAACAGATAGAGGAAAACTTTGGCTCATTTTTTACAACACAATGCTTGGCACGGTGCATGGAACATAGATGAACCACTTCATATCTGCTGAAAATATACAGTCAAATTATCTTGCATGATACAATATTTAAGTCTGTAATAACCATCCAATTTTATTTCATTTATAGAGCAACCTGATCATGTTGTTCATCAAGAACCATCTATTTACATTTGTTCAGTAGGACAGGAATTTCTTTAGATAATGAAGAGATGCACATTTCTTTATATTTTATTTTTTAAGTTATAGATTTACTTATATATCCATTTTTACTTGTATACTTGCTTCAAATACTTTAGCTCAACTGAGCGTCATGTCAACTATAAAAATAAATTGCATCTGCACAGCCTTTTGTGTAACGTCTTTAGTACCCAAACTGGTTCAATGTCTCATGGGGCAGTTGCCAAAGTGATTAGAAAGAGTAGGAATTGGAATGTGAATGGCAATGTTGAGACTGACAATTAATCCACACCAAAATGTTTGGCAAAACTGCCGTTTGCAGTAAATTCCAAAGCAGGCCTCTTGTCTTCTAAGCCTTTACCTTTGGGAAATAAATCAGGAAAATAATAGAATATCAATGAACCTAGGATTCTGTTTGGTATGTTCAGCAAGAAACTAAAAGAACATGAAAGTCAGTCAAATATTAGCAAGACTGTAGACTTCAGGCTAAACAAATTCTTAATAAACCTGCATTCCATCCATCTCTGCTTTCAATGTAAAGTGTTTTAGGCCCTCCCAGGTTTAGAAAAACTAATTACTTCTGCACATCTAACAATAGGAGATAAGTTTATCAGAGTCCTCTTCAATAGCACTATGAATCTCAGGGTACAAAATAAATGTGCAAAAGACAGTGGCATTCTTATACACCAAAAACAGTCAGGCTGAGAAACAAATAAAAAACACAATGGCATTCACAATATCCACACAAAACAAATGAAATGCCTCGGCATCTTCCTAACCAAAGAAGTGAAAGACCTTTACAATGAGAACTACAAAACAGTGCTCAAAGAAATCCAAGAAGACACAAACAAATGGAAAAAGTATTCCATATTCATGGATAGGAAAAATCAACATTGTTAAGATGTCTATCCTACCAAAGACAATCTACAGATTCAATGCAATACTCATTAAATTACCAACATCATTCTTCTGAGACCCAAAAATGACAATGCAGAAATTCATATGGAAACATAAATGACCACAAATAGCCAAAATAATCCTTAGCAAAAGAAATAAAGCCAGAGGTAGCCCACTTCCAGGCTTCAAACCTTACTATACACCTACGGTAATCAAAACAGCCTGGTATTGGTACTATGAATCTAAATAAGATTTTTCCTCATTTTGTACTAGGATCATGGGAAGGTCAACCCAGTAGCATAGAATAATTTTTTCCACCCCCTCACACTACTCTATGCTTCCCCTGTTCTTCTTTGAGCCCTGGAAAAGTTACACCCACAGATGTCATCATCACAATTTCCTTCTTCGTTTGACTTCTATTTGACCAATGGAAGAGCTGGACTTAGGACACAAGAATAAGGAGGTCAAGGTGTTCTGTAATTGCTGAATTATTTTTCCTGTTGGTCAAATCTTCCCTTATAGGTACTACTCCTACCTGTTCTGATAACAGTTCTCTTTAAACTGGAGACCTAAAGGAGTGGTCTTTCTCTTAATTCTGCATGTATGCTTTATCTTATTCCTACCCATGGTTCATACAAGTCTCATAGGCTCTTTTTTCGAGACTTGCTGAGTTTGCAGTTCATTTCCAGCCAGAACCCTGGAACCAAACAATCCTTATAAACAGGCTGAAGATATCATTCATAAAACTGTAGGAGAGAGCAATGGGACAATCACACAGACCAAGATGGAGGTTGCAGACTGAACTACATAACCAAACCCAATCACTGCTCTTTCTCTTTTTATTTTCATTTCTGTTGACATTTTCCTGACTTCTTTTTTATCATGTGAATAAATGTTAAGATCTCCGTTTTGTTTCATGTGCTATCTGTTCAACTTCAGCTCTTTAATTTTTTTGTAGTCACTCTAGAGATCAATACACATTTTTTACTTATTGCAGACTATTTAGAATGAATATTTTACTCCACATGCAAAGTAGGATTTTTTCCTAAATATAAAGTAGGAAAACCTTCAGCAGATTACATTTTCCTACCTCCTGCTCTATTCTTTAAATTGTAACTGTTGAATAGTGTACATATATATATATATATATATATATATATATATATATATATATAAAATCATCCTCAAAATGCAATGCTAGGAGGTTTGTTTAAACAAGTAATTGTACATTTTAAAAAAACTTAGGATAAGTTATATATATATATATATATCGCCTCTATATTTTCTATCCCCAGTGTTTTTCTCTTCTGCCTAAACATCACAGGTTATCTTTTATCCTTTCCCATCAACAAGAACAATCTTTAGTGTTTCCTATACTGAAGGGCTGCTGGTGATGAATTATCTTAGTTTTTATTTACTGAAAATGCTTGACCTTGCCTTCATTCTTGAGTGATGTTTTCCATAAAAACAATTATATGTGGACAGCCTCTGTTTTTTAAATTTCTTTTAGAACTTTAGGTTATTGTTCTATTGTTTCTGGTGAGAAGTCAGCAGTTGTTAACATTGCCCATCTCTTAGGAAAGTGTTATTTGTCTCTGCAGGATTCGACGCTTTCTTATTATAATTGTTTTTCAGAAGTCTGACCATAATATGCTTCAGTCAGGTTTTCTTTCTGTTTATCCTGCTTCTAACTTATTTTCTTGAAATTTGTATCATCCCCAAGTTTTAGCATATTTAAACATCATTTCTTCAATATTTTTATGCGCCTTTTGCATTTTCTTCTCCTTCTGGGGTCCCACTTGTTATGTTAGACCTCAAGATGTCACAGAGATTCACGAAGCTTTGTTCATATTTCAACACCATTTTTTCTCTATGTTTTTCTAATTAGGTTTTTATTAAGCAATTGTCAAATATATCAACTTTTCTGCCATGTCCATTTTGCTAGGGGCATACAATGTAATTATTTATTTAAAATTAATTTTAATATAAAATTTCCACTCTGAAATTTTCTATTTTTCATTCATTGTGATCATGTTTTGTGACATTTAAGACTATAGTGATAAAAACTACCTTAAAATTTTATTCTGCTTATTGCAGTATCTGAACCATCTTGGCTTTGGTCTCAAAATGTGTTAAGCTTCCCTGTATATGATGCGATACGGTTTTGCACTGTATTCTTTAAATAATGAAGGACTGGTAAAAGAAGGATTTGGAGTACATTTTAACTCTTTCTTTTACTGTTGCCTGCATTCTGCATACTTCTTTTCCAACATCCCAGTTGAATTTGTTCCCCAGTACAACTGTTTAGTTTACTTGATGGTTCAACATTTACTTGATGTCTTCCTAATGCTGTGGGTTTCTGACAGCCTCAGCAATTCATCACTACTCTGCCTTCACTCTGCCTGCCTCTGAAAATAGCTCCTCCAATGAGTTTTCTTTAAAATTTTATCTTTTAATCTTTTATCTTTGTTTTTTTTTTCTATTTAATGAGATATTGTCAATATACACAGTCATAGGTCGCTTATCGACGGTGATACATTCTGAGAAATTCATTATTATGTGATTTTGTCACTGAGTGAATATCACAGAGTGTGCTTACACACACCTATAGGGTAGCATATTACACAGTCAGGCTATATGGTTCAGCTTGTTGTTTCTAGGTTACCAACCTATACATCGTGTTACTGTACTAAATACAGTTGGCAATTGTAGCATACTAGTAAGTACTTTTGTACTTAAACATATCTAAACATAGAAAAAGTACAGCAAAAATAAAGTATGGTAATCTTATGGGTTCACTATAATATATGTATAGTCTGTTTTTTACCAGAAGGTAATAATACAGGCCATACAGTGCATGACTGCATGTATATACCGAGGTGTCAAAAAATGCATACACATTTTCAAAGATATTACCTCTGTATTATTTTTAGTTTGCCATAATTAGAAGTGTCTGGAGGTTGGCTACCACATAGAGCACCTCTTGTAATTGTAGATGTCAAACATGACTTGTATTCATCTTTTGTTATTGGTATGTATTATTGCAATTTTAGCACTTTTTAACCTTTCTTAAAATGTTTATACTTTTTTAGCATTCTCTCTACACACACACACACATATCTATACAACACACACACTAGTGTATGTGGATGCACCTGTTTGTATCTATACACACACTCATATGTAAACCAAGGATAAATAATTAAACATATGGAACTATCTTCCATTGCTGGTTAATGTAAATGCATTTTAGTCCTTCAAAAATAATTAAAAGCAACTTGAGAGCAGGATGTGGTTAGACATTGCTTTATTGGCACTTGAGCACAACCATTAATATATCATAATAATATCCTTATATTTTGTTGTTTTCTAGTGTTAAAGCTATTTTCTAGATGCCAGAGCAATGGATATCAAACCCATTTTGACATATGTGAATATTTTTAAGGATGAATTCTTATAAGAGTGAAAGAATTATCACAGATGTCTCAAGTGAGACAACCAGCACCTGTCTACTCTGATATGACATGAACGGACTTCTTTCTTAAGGAGGAAGCATACGTTTCTCCATTCCCCTATGTTGCCTGGAGTTCTAGAATTACTTTGATGAACTTGATGCCATAAACAATCATTTGCATATTATTTATTCCTTTAGCAGCTGGTGGGTTGAATTTTGATGAGGCACCAGAGTCAGCTAAGGTACGTTATTCAGAACACCAAGACATGTCCCTCAATATGTAGGAATATGGAATGGTTAGCGGATGCAGCCAATTTCTGCTATGTTTATTATGGCTACCTGTAAGTAAGTGATAAATCACAGAGACCAGAAAAGGAGGATTTTCATTATAAGCTTATTTTTTCAGTCATAAGTGGTATTTCTCATATTCATTTTCCAACTTCTTAATCTATTTCAATTATGATTCAGGCAGTGCTGACTTGAGCAACTTCCTTAATCTCTTTGAGCCACAGTTTTATTCTCTGTAAACTTATAGGATTGAGAAGTGTGATAAATAAAAAATCATTAAAAGTAATTTCTTTTACTTTATACCTGTTTTGAAGGGTAGTAATATCTATCTCTCAGGGTTACTATAAGAATTAAATGAGATGACAAATATAAAATGGTTAATGTGCAGTAGATGCACAATATGTTACTTTACATTTCCCAATTTAGTTAACGTGTAAAGGCAAAATATTTGGGTTATTATTCTAGGACCTAGAAGGAATAATTTAATATATATGTATACGTATACATTCACACACACACACACAAGCATGCGTGCATACACACATACATATGTACACAATGTGCATATATACAAAGTTATGTAACTTAGAGTGATAAGTGAATTTTTTTCCTGTTCTTATGGTGTTATATAGAAGATCTGAAGTTAAAAACAACAGGATCACAAAACACCCATTTTCTAAAGGAAAAATTGCTAGCTAGAAAACAATTCCTGAAGGAAGAGTAAGTGGTAGCAGAACAGGCCACCATCCCTATCCCCACCTCAATATATAAAGAGATGATAGTGGAGAGTGAAGGTAACAAGATCTTTTAGTTGTTATTCAGTTCTTTGGAAATGAAGCATTTGCCTTCCAAACTTGGGGAGGAGAGAAGTGAGCAAAGAGCAGCCTTAGTAGAAACTCAATGTATATGCAAGAAATAACTGGAGTCTTCATAGGCTGCTTGCTGGGTTGCAGACAGTTGCAAACTAATGCTACTCTCTTGCTAACAAGTGTGAGCGAGTTCTTTGGAGAGCTGGGAATAATTTTCTCAAGTATGGCAGTGTAAGTGCACAAAATGGCTGGAGATCACTCATATGACAGATCATATGAGGCTACCAGCAAGGCCAAAAATGGGCCTGTGAGAAAGATTAGCTCAGTCATTATCTTTGTCTTGCTGGGCTCCATGTGACATGGAGGACGATTTTTCATTATGGTGGCTCTACTTCAGAAAGCATGGCAATGTAAGATGAGGCAGATACAATAGTTCTCTTCAGGAAGTCATCAGCCAATTAGTATCACACAAAGTAGAGGTAGGGTACATGTAGTCAAAATTTTAATTGCTGTAAAGGTCAACAGAAGACTAGGCTGTCTCTGAAGGGTTTCTCAGTGACTGACACTAACAGGTGGGGGTTAAGCTGAATATTAACTCTAGGGAACAATACATACTTACCAAGTATTCATATGATTTTAAAACTATTAATTTCTGAGCCTCAGTTTTCAGTTGTAAAATATCTTCTAAAAATAGTACTTCCTTTACAGGGTTCCAACTAGCACACAAATTTCCAGCACTTAGTAGGCATGCAAAGACATTCTACATAAGTTTAGAGCTAAGAAAGTATACCATGAGGTCTTTTATGCTCTGAGCAAAGTAATTTGCATTTTTTTATTTGAAAAACTCTAAAAGTTACTAGAGAGTCAAAATAAGTTGCCCAAGTCACAAAGTTAGTAAAATTAGAACCAAGATCTAAACCGAAATGTAATTCTTAATCATGTTCCAGAACTGAGTCCCACAGGAAGGGATACTTAATCACTGAAAAAAATGTCAAGCACCTAATTCAGCTAATAGAATTAAGATTTTTTTACATATACAAATCAGTCCCTAATAATTGGAAATGTTGGCTACATTTAATCTGTGTGCATTATTGGATACAAACTTGTTGAGGGATTCTGGGTACACATCTACCTTGGAAAATATGCTGATTAAATCTCTGCACTTTACCTGCAGTAAATTTCCCCTGTCACAGAGATTTATGTGATCATAAAGCAAGGGTAAGCAAGTAAGGAAAGAACTCCAAGGATCCTAACCCTGATATTCCACAAAACCAACCACAGCTTAAATAATTGAGTAAGGAAACTCCCCAGATTTTGGTACACATATATTTATTGCTAGAAAAGACTATTAACACTGTTCAACTCCCATTGAGATAATTGAAATGTTAAAGAAACCAATACTTTTTTTTTTTGAGTTGGAGTTTCACTCTGTTGCCCAAACTGGAGTTCAGTGGCATGCTTACTGCCACCCCAGAGTCGACCTGCCAGGCTCAGCAATCCTTCCACCTCAACCTTCCAAGTACCGGGAAATACAGGTGTGCACTACCATGCCCGGCTAATTTTTTAATTTATTGGAGAGATGAAGTCTCACCAAGTTGCCCAGGCTGTTCTCAAACCCGTGGGTTCAGGCAATCCCCTCACCTGGGCCTCCCGAAATGCTGGGAGTACAGGCTAGAGTCTCTGCGTCCGGCCCCAATACTTATTTATTTATTTGTTTGTTTGTTTGTTTGTTTGTCTGTTTATTTATTTATTTATTTATTTATTTATTTATTTATTTATTGAGTTGGAGACTCACTCTGTCACCCAGACTGGAGTGCAGTGGCCGCTCCCGCCCCCGCAGCCTCGACCTGCTGGGCTCTGCGATCCTTCCGTCTCAGCTCCTTCCAAGTAGCTCAAATTACAGGCATGCGCTACCACACCAGGCTAATTTTTTGATTTATTGTAGAGATAAGGTCTCCCCTGCCCAGGCGGGTCTCCATCCCACGGGCTCAGGCAATCCACTCACCTCAGCCTCCCAAAGGCGCGGGATTACAGGCTGAGCCACTGAGCCCAGCTACCAATACTCTTTTTTGATGATTAAATTCAGAAACCAAAAACTGAGATACAAATGAAGTGTTTGTCTATTTATGTAAACCGAAGAGAAAAATAAATGTATCATTTTTATATAGTTATTTTGCATCCAGCACAGGGGTAGATCATTCATATACTATTACATGATTTAAGTATCTCAAAAATCCTTTTAGATGAGGAATATCTTGATTTTGCAGATGAAAGAAGCTGGAGAATCAGAAAATTACCCAATGTCACACTGCTAGTCATGAATATTATGACATATTTTAAAATTTATATGACTAATTGGTCATTATTTCTGAAAAACAGAAAGAAATTACTCATTAGATTTTTGAACTGTGTTACATAATTCTCAATTTTATGTACCTGAATGAAAGAATGAACCAATTATTTAGAAACTCAGACCTATGAATAGGCATGTAGGTAGTTGAATATGTGTTAAATTTTTAGAGTAAAATGGCAAACACAAAAATACCAGTTCATCTTTCAAATTTAGTCCAGCACATTGAGTACCTAGTATGTAGTGTCATTCATTCATTTATTATTCTATTAATAAGATGTAGTGTGTATCAACTACATGTAATAATGAATTGTACAACAATGGAGAAGCAATAATAAATGCTATTTTCATTATCCAAACTGACAAATTATTAATATATATACAAAGTAATATATATAAGATGATCTTCAAATGAGCAAGGATAAGAATTTTAAAAAATGGAATTAACAATTTATAAAAGTAAAAACTCAAGAGGTTAAAAACATAATAATTGAAATCAAAATCATTTGTTATCAGATAAAATAAAACATAAAACTACAAAAAGGGTTTAATATAGAAATTTTTAAAAATGCCAAAAAGCTAGAAAATGGCAAGTGTTAGAAAAGATTTGTTTGGGAGTGGTGAAACCTCATTTATGACTTCTGAAATTGCACTGGGAACCACTATCACCAGTAGCATGAAGAATAAGCAGTAAATGCACCCTCATGATTATAATAGTTGATAATACCAGAAAGAGAAAACAAAAGAGAGATGTGGAGAAAGGAAATAAATAATTTACATAAGAGATATTTTGCATTGGTAAGTGGTAATGTATTGGGAACTGAAGATTATGATCGAGTACTTAGCAAATGAGATAAAATAGGAAAAAAAATTCAGTAGTATTTTTTATCTCAGTAAAGCTAATTAAAACCAATTTTAAAATAATTTTATTTGCAATATTGACCAAGACAATCAAGTACACAGGAATAAATCCATACACATACACTTATTCATAATATATGTTTATATGTGTGTTCATACATATGTATGTGTGTGTAGTGTGACAGCATATGTGCTTGCCTCTGTGTGTGTGTTGTGTGTGTACGTGTGTGTGTGTGTGTGTGTGTGTGTGTGTGTGTGTGTGTGTATCTTTGCTTCAGACCCCAGCACAAAGTTTGTTCCAGTTATTTCCAGATGAGGCCAGCTCTTATAATCCCAAGCACCAAAATGAAAACATGAAGACCCAGGCTCTAGCCCCAGGTTTCAAGTCTACTCTAGCACACAGTCAGCACTCATGGCTCCAGTTTCCAGGCTAGTCTCCATCAATCCAGTTTTCAAGTCTGTTTCACACACTGCAGGGCAGAAAGTATACTCCAAAGGACCCAGTCTCCACAACCACTTTAGAAGACACACACTGTAGGTCCAGTCCTGCAGATCTAAACATGAGTTTGGTCCCTGTGGACCATTTCCCAGGTCCAACCAGCCTCTGACCCAATTTCCAGGTCTTCCCACTACAGGAATCCAGCAACAAACTTGCCCATAGATGCTCCTCAGCTCATCCAGAATCTTTGGATAGGCAGGCTTGTGAAGAACTTTCCCTGCCTGTCTCTCAAGGCTGAAAGAGATACTTACTTTTTCAAATAAGCAGACACCAAACAGTTTGACACAATCACAAATAATCAGACAAAAAGAGACACTTAAAAAAAAAACATAAAATAAAGCACCAATAAACAACCTTAAGGAAATGGAGATATATAAACTACCCAACAAAGACTCCAAAATAATTCTCTTTAAAAAGTTCAGTGAGTTACAAGAGAACACAAGTAGATGACTAAATATGATCTAGTAAACAGTACATGAAAAAATTAGAAGTTCAAAAAAGAAAAGAGGTCAAAACCATAAAAAGATTAATAGAAACTTGGAGATGAAGAGCACAATGACTAAACTGAAAAATTTAATAAAGAGTTATAACAGCAAACTCAATAAAGCAGAAGAAAAATATCAGCAAATTGAAGACAGATCATTTGAAATTATTCAATCATAGGACCAAGAGCAAAATAATTGAAAACTATAGTACTTATGGAATCCCAGCAAACACTGCAATATATGCATTATGGAAGCAGAAAAAGATAAAGGAGTAGATTTTTAAAAAATAATGTCATAAAACTTCCCAAATTTAGATAATGTAATGAATATCCAGATCCATGAAGCCTAAAGAATCTCAAAATCTCAAATATATTAAACATGAAAGGGTCCTCATTGAGACATATGACAATTACATTCTCAATAGTCAATGACAGAGAAAATTTTGAAAGCATCAAAAGCAAAAGGGCTTATCACATACTAAGAAACCATCAGAAGACTACAGGTAGATTTCTCATCAAAAACTGTGACTGTTGAGAGTGTGTTTGTATATTCAAAGTGCTGAAAATAAAACAGTCAACCAAATTGTCAATCAGAGATAATATACGCAGCAAGTCTGTCCTTTTCAAGCAAACAAAAGCAGAGGAAGTTAACTGCCACCAGATCTGCCTTAAAAGAAAAGCTAAAGGGAGTTCTTCAAGTTGAAAGTAAAGGATACTAATAACATGCAAACATGTTAAAGTGTCTAAAACTAGCTGTAGAGATAAAGTTATAATCAAATGATGAAATCTGATACTGTGATAGTGGTGAATAAATCACTTTTTTTTTTTTTTTTTTTTTTTTTTTCATTAATCAGTAGTTTTTATTATGGTTTTGTGGGGTACAGTTAAGGGTAGGTGTACAATGACGTTTCATTCAGGCACCCTGTAGATAAGAAGTGTTTTCCCATCCCCCGACAGATATTTGCTACTGTTAATCCCATCCCCCTCCCCCCAATAGGTTCCCAGTACCATCCGTCATTTTCTCATAGTATTGCATTGGATGTTCAAGGTCCATTATATGAGTGAGAACATGATAGTAAAACTAAAAAGATAAAGAATTTAAAATAACTATAGCTGAAATAATTTGTCAACGAATGCATAATATTTAAAAGATGTACACTGTGGTGTCAGTAACGTAAGATGTGGGGGAAGAAAGTTTAAAGTATAATATTTTTGTGTACAACCATATTTAAATTTTTGACAGTTTAAAATAAACTTTTATAATTATAAGATGTTTTATATGAGACTCATAGTAACTAAAAATGAAAAAAAATCTTGTGGTAGATATGCAAGAGATAAGTAGAGAATAATCATAGCATTCTACTACACAAATGATCACAAAAAAGACAGCAAAAAGAGGAATAATACAATAAGGAAAATGCAAAACATTCAGAAAACAATATAAAAATGGAAATAGTTAAGTGATTATCCTCTAATTAAATGTAACTCAAACTCTCCTATTAAAAGACAATGAGTATTTGTCTTTCTCTGCCTGGCATGGTCATTTAGCATAATGTCTTTGATCATTCATGTTGTTGTAATAAATTATATTTTCTTTAAAATATTTGATGGTTGAATAATATTTCATTGTTTATATAGAACAAATTTTCTTTAGTCATCTTATGATGACAGTCAATTTGCCTCTCTATCTTGGTTATTGCGAATAAAGCTGCAATAAATATAAGAGTACAGATATTTCTTCATCATACTGATTTCAATTTCACCGGATACATAACCAAAAGTGGGATGGATGGATCATATGGCTTTAGTTTTCTGTAAGTGGCAATGATCTCACTTATGTGTGGAATCTAAAAAAAGTTGAATTAATGGAAGTAGATCATAGATTAGGCCTCAGAAGCTGCAGGAGATTGAATGGGGAAAGAGGAGATGTATATTATAGGACAAAATTTGGTCTTTCAAAAATTAGACAAAGATACCCACTTTTACGATTTCTATTCAGTATAGTATAAAAAATCCTTGTCAGAACAATTAGACAAAGAAAAAAAAGCAATAAAACAAAAAAAGACACCCGAATTGAAAATGTATGAAGTATCTGTTTGCAGGTGACATTGTCTTCCACAGAGAAAACCCTAAAAACTCCACAAGCAAAACTTTTAGAATAAACATTTATTTTTAATTTCCATCTTTTCTCCTATCTCTTAGCTATATCTAATCTGCTGTTATCATATTCAGTTTTTTATTTTAATGATTAAAGTCTTAGATGAAATAAAATTGAAAGATAATACCTTTAAAAAAAGTAACAAGGTGCTTTAAAATCTTGATCAAGGATATTTTAAGGGAAAATGCTCTGTAATACTTTTAGAACAGAG
The DNA here is from genome assembly GCF_000164805.1 of Carlito syrichta. Lineage (NCBI taxonomy): Eukaryota > Metazoa > Chordata > Mammalia > Primates > Tarsiidae > Carlito > Carlito syrichta. The sequence goes on from NW_006994855.1 coordinate 118,934, forward strand.
AAAAACAAAGTACGATTCTCTGTTGAGTCTGATTTCTATTATTTTAATCTCTGTATTTTTACCGGCATCTTATTTTATTGTTTTTTAAGTACCTGTTAATTTTCACTATAATAAAATGTCCTCTGGTGTTTTGTAAGTTTGAACTGTGAGCTCATACTTGATAGGTCTAATCTGGGAGAATCCTGAGGATGAGGGTGCATACAAGAGGATTAATACTTTCTTTCAACTAATGCACTTTCAATCATGTACTGCTTTAAGTTATTTTCTAAGGTTAGCATTTTTCACCCCACATTGTGGTATAAATTGGGCCCATAAACCCATGTGAAAGTAGAAGACATTAATTCGCTCATGCATTCATTACTTAGTGCAAGAGCACTTGAATAAAGAAAATAGTTAACTCATATCTTTTGTTGGTTGACATACTGTTCTCTGTTTCATGTCTTCACTCAGATTGTAGCTGTTGCAGGTCTGGACATAGGAGAGACTCTCAGCTCGAGTTCAGTAACATGAAAACATGAAAGACCTGGCTCTCATTCTGAATATGAGCGTTCAGTGTCAAGTCCTTGGATCATGACAGTCCTGAAGTGCAGAGTGATTTTCTTGCTCAAGATTCTCCTAACATCAACTTTGCCTTATCCCTCAGATTCCTAGCTCCCTTTTCATTCTTAGTCCATAGGGATGACATAAATGGCATTCTGAGCACAGTTTTTATTTAACATATATTTATTGATTTAGCTCATATTTTTGTTTCATGAATTAAACCTACTGATCCAATGGAATTTTATATTAGAAAAAACAGATGTTTCAACAATTTTTAAAAATAATAGTTTTGTAACATCATACATCTAATTACTATAATTTCTGACTTTATTTTAAAATGGTAGGTATTTAGAAAACTATCACAAATATAAAGTGAGAACACTTTTGTCTTCTTCTTTGAGGCTCTTCTCTCCAAAGTAATAGATAACCAACCATTTCTCACCAGAAGTCTTGTTTTGGAACTGTAGGCTATATCTGAAAAGTGACATTTATCACATGTTCAGGGAAGAGTACCTTTTCTTTGACTCCATGAAGGTTGCCTGTTTTTCCCATAGCTATGAGAAAAGAAGGGCTTTTCTTTTCTGTTATTTTACTATTTTAGAACCAACTTTAAAGATCAGGAGAGGGTGTCCATGGTCCAAGATATGTCCTTTAAATAATAAAATACTGTTACTTCATAATTACTTTGTTAAAATTTATTTTCATGGTCTATTTTCTTTCATATTTTTCCACTTGAATGGCAATGAGAAAAATATAAAGCATGGGAACTTCTGTTGTTGTTACATTATTTTATATCATTGCCTAGGTTGGGATAACTTAATTAACTTTACATTAGTCAAAATATCAACTTTACATTAGTTGTTTGTTAATTGTGCTGGAGAGTAAATATTCTACTTTGCATTGTTTCATTTTGAATGGATTCAAGGGACACTAAGTTGTTTTTGAAACACAATCTACTCAGGAAATTATAATTTTCTTTGCATGAACAATTCAGCTAGATAAAAACTGACATTCTCTAATAAATAAGTTTATCGCTATTTTTAGTTGGTAGAATTTTGTTTTCCATGTATTGCTAAACATGCCCATTTTTAAATAGATTTTTTTGCTATGACCATATCCACTTATTAAAACTGATATTTTTGAAGTAACTATAATATATTTGCTATATTTAGACTTTGATCAATTTTATATATTCATTTCTAGCAGGATTATCTTTATTTAAATTCATTAACTTTAAAATGTTCAGAACTGGGGAGTACTCAAATTATGTAATAAATTAATAAATGCAGAGTTTCTGCAAACTCAAGTCTAGTTTTGTAGAAATAAATCTAAGTAAGGGAATATAAAAAATGGACCTACATTTAACTTTATTACTATAATACTCTTGACTGAATACAATAGAAATATTAAAATATGTTTGGAAGTTTTAAACAAATAAATAAATATGAAAATAATTGAAAGAAACATTGATATTTCAAGTTCATAAAAGTAAACATGGTATTCTACTACTCTTTATAATTATACATATAAATATTGACATTAGTACTTATAGTCATCATATTGGTAAAAGGTCATTTTGTAACACTACATTAAAAATTATCCAGCTGTTTTTGCTATTTTTAACACACATTTTACCTATCTAAATTCTCCATTTGATACTCATCTGCATTGCCTGAAAGATGCCTGATAACCACTTATGTCCTTGACTTTCCCACATAAACCTCTGTGTTGTCCATGGACTGTCATAGCAAAAGCCATAAGTCACAAATGAGAAAATTTAAAATTATTATGTATACTCTGATAGATGTCTCAACAGGTGACCCTCAAGGAAGCAAAAGTCAATATGTGACAGCCCTTACAATGCAAATCATTTGCCCCAGACAAATGATTGCCTATCTCCACATCAGAAGAGGAAAATAATATGCCACCCTAAGAAGCTTTTCAACTGTGACAATTTTCTCAGTTGCTAAAGATATCTTAAGATGTCCTGGCTTACAGCATCAGTGCTTTAATTATAATTTGACCATCTATGACTTCTGTGAAACTGATTATACATTTTTATGTTGTACTATGTTATGTGATCTGATGTTATTTATATATTATTAATTTATTCTTTATGTCTTGCCAAAAATCAATTGATTTAAAAAGTAGCTTATATATATGTTAGCATAGGCTAGTTTACATTATAAAAACCAATAATCTTGAAATCCAAGGGGCTTACAAAAGAAATAATAATTTTTTTAATTACTCTAGCTTTTCAATGCATAAATGGAAAGAAAGTTCTGCTTGTGTTTGAAACCAACCAATCAAAGCCTGTATTATTTCAACAGTGTTATTCCAAGTTTTCCACAGAAGGAGATGAGAGAAAGAGAGAAAGAGAGGGAGAGAGAGCTATCACATCACAAATGTAAATAAATATTCTGCCTATAAGGATTTTATCCACAACCCATTGTCCATAATTGCTCTCATGGCTCTGCCTATTTGCATGGGGATTAGAGACATGCAATTCTCCTACTGGTTCCAATAGAGAGAAGAATCAGAAATGGGTGAGCATTGGACTCCCTAACACTATCAGGGGAAACTATTTGCTTTGAGTGTGTTGCATTTTGACTAACAGAATCACAAAAGATCTCTTCGCTTTGACTTTGTCTGTTTTCATTATTTTAGTGTGGCACACATAATACCAACTAAAAAACTGGGCAGCTACCATTTTAAGCATATGAAAAATATGAAAGGAGATTGAAAGATGGTATTCCTAGTAGAATAATTTCCTGCAGTCCTTCAGAGGGTAAGATTCCTCTGGGCAACACAACTGGAATTAGGAGGCAGACATAATGGATTACATACTAGCAAAACTTTAGATGCTAAGTGTTGATTTTGAGCTTGGAGAAACATCACATTATTTGTGGAGGATGTGTCTTTTCACACATACCATATCCCTTAGTGGACAAATTACTGAGATTTGGGCTTGGAATCACATTTGGTGGGCTCTACTCCATATCATTATGAAAATTATTTTGGAAGGCATAAAATGGAATATCAATAGTGGTAGAAAATAGACATAGTACCTATTGATGTAACAAAATATAATGTGTATGTATATATTCATATTTAATAACCAAGTTTAATAGACTTAAATCTTACCGTTGTTTTCATCAATATGTTTTGAGCACTTACTAAGCTACAGTTAGGTTTTGAAGACAAAATTACATGTGAAAGACGTGGCCTCCAAATACACTATAGTGTTCTGTTTCATGTAAAAAACAAATACCAATAGATTAATATCACCACTGCATATCCCAGCTTCATGGATTTAACTTCATGGATTCAGGTAATTCAGCAAGGGGAAAAACAGGCAGCACTCATCTACGAAGTTATACTGGAAAGAGAAATAAATAAAGTCATATGGTCCCAAATTTTCTTTGGGTACTAAATAATAAAATTCAAAAAAAGTTTTAGAATTGGTAATAAACATTTAAATTTATTTTTAAGAAGTGAAATATCTATGTGCCAATAATAAAACTAACAAAACATATTCTTTATATAAGAAAGTGAAAACAACAGAACGAGGTACATAAGGTTAGTAATAAGATAACAATATGATCTCATTTTAGGTTATCTTCTCCCAGAAGCAGACTTTAACCAAGAATGTGTGTATAAATGACTTATTAAGGATGTGTTCTCAGGAAATCCCAGTAAAGAAAAGCATGAAAACAAAGGGGATGGAGAAAAACAAACAAAAAATTGCCAATTTTTAAAAATTGATATGTCCATGTTGATATTGCCAATGCAATTATTTTTCTTAACTTTCATCTAACATGAGGACATGTTATGAAGACTCTAAATTTTAAAACAATTTTTAAGGTAACCATTTTCTACAGTGTCAAACAAAGTGTTTAGTTACACTGTGGTTTAAATTCATTTATAATTCCATTTTCTTTTCTTTTACTTATTTATTTTTTAAAATCTTGGCTCAAGCATCCTGGAGTTACCTTCAAGCATTTACTTTCAGATTATCTCTTTGTCAACATCAATTGAGACCAATTGCCAGGTATTAACAAAACAGGGAAATTTTCTACACGGGAATTATAAATAATACAAAAACACAATGCAGCTAATTTTCACATGCAATTTCACATAATCAGGAGATGAATGAGATGAAAGGCAAATAACTAATAAAAGACTTGGAGATTTCTGTCCAAAATTCACCATTAATTCCTCATTTTTACAGGCATCATAGTCATTATCTTTTATAAGAGCCAACTTTAGTGTTAAAATACAATTTTAAAAAAAGGACAAATCAGGATGGCTATTATGATGTTCCACTTCAACTTTTCAAAAGACAATTCATCTGCCAGTAAGAAATATTCAAAAATATTTCTCAAAAATTTTAAGTAAAAATAATGTATACTTCTGTATTTACACAAATATTTTGATTAAAACATTGCACTTATAGTAACTTATTCAATTAACTTTAGATAGTATTTGACATAGTCAAAAGTAAATTTTAGGTATTGTTGGCTTACACCTAGAATTTTATTCACACACACACAGAAAGAAGTCATTAGGATGTAGGTACAAACATTTTAGCACAAATATTCATAATTGTATGGATCAAAGTATGTTGTATACTCAGTAGCAGTAATGACACAATCACAACCGAGAAAATAAGCAAATTTGTTTTCTTTCAGTAATTCAGTAGATAGGGGTCAGCCCAATAGAATCTTCAGTGTGGGTTGTGGTTTTGCCAAAATCCCAATGTGACAATCAAGGGTAGGTCTTGTTTCTTGAATGCGATGGGCTATGATCAGTCATGTATGATTTTTGAGCAGCTATTGTCTTTGTATCCAACTGATTTAACTTTCAATCTGTTAAGAAAAGAAGATAAACATTGGTGTATAAACTTTTTTGTTTTATTACCTAATGTCCCACTCCTGATTGAGATACATACTTCAAGAGAGTTTTCAGGCAAATTCTCGAATTATTTTAATTTTCATAAAGAAACAAGTTTAGTTTGTCAGTGAGGTAATAAATCATTTGATACAATTTGAAAATATTATTTGTCATTATTCACATGGAAGATAATCTCATTTTATTAACCAGATATTTGTATGAAAATTTGTTCACAATGATCAATTCTGGATTATATTTTTTTACATTCAAGTAACAATTTTTTATGCATAGGTATCAATTAATCTCTTTAAGATAGAGTCAATGAAAACTATTAAAAAGCTTTGAGTAGTCTTAAATATTTATTCATGTCTACATATGGATATGACAATCATTTTATTCCTATTAATTTTAAGCTTAAAATAACTTATTAACATATTTATTATTTAATAATAAAGCTAATTGAGGATACTAAATGAAATCCACTATTTAATTAATAGCTGTTTGTTGAATGGCAATTTAATTTTGCAAAATATATTGAAGAGTTTCACAAATAATTAGTTAGGGATGCTAGCAGGTTGTACACTTTTAAGTAGATATATCTTATTAAATGAAAAATCTCTTGAAGAATGCCTTAGCATTAATTAGGGATATTAGATCTAGAGACCAAAATAAGTTCCATTTCTCCAAGGGATTTCAAGTCGTTTAATAATCTAAATGTAGCAAAATATCCTTCATAGCAAAGCATTACTTTATTTCTCTTTGTTTTTGTCAGCATACCAACTCCTCTGTTTTAAAGGCTCCTTGCCATTTGTATACAATTTCATAGCTATTAATAGAGTACTTATTTATAAATAAAGACAACAGAGTTTCTAAAACATCTCATGGAATTAAACATTAATTGCTTTATGCTTATACTAAATATAAGTATAAAATTATAAAAGTCTAAGTGATACTCTGTGTATAATTCACTATTTAATCTAACTAGTTTGTAAACATTTAACTTATTACATGGTAGATAATAATTCAATATTGTCACTCCTTGTGAATTACAAATTCATGAATTTGAAAGAATGTCAATTCATGGGACTGGATCTCTCTAATTTATGTTTACTCTACTTAATTATCAGAGGTTGTGTGGAGATATATGTCTTCAGCAACTCTATGTATTGTATTTATATCTTTGCATATTGCATATTTAGTATATGACACCCAGATTATAGCTGAAATGTTGGAGTTAATTACAGAGCTAATTAAATGACAAAAGTGTACAAAACAGTATTTCTCGATAATTCCAAAATTACCTAATGGCTATGAAGTCTTTTTAACAAAGGTGAATATTCTCAGGATTAATTTTCCCCATCCTTAGCCTTTTAGAATATAAACCATTTAATTCGTACCACTTTTGTTCAACTATTTTTAATATTAATCTTATTATTCAGGGACATATTTTTAATGTTTTAATTTAAATGCAACATTAACTTATCAATTGTGTGTGTGAGAGAGAGAGAGAGAGAGAGAGAGAGAGAGACACTTTTATCCTTTTGCTTTTCCAGGACTTTCCTGTAAGGTTTCACTGTCAAAATTGATGCTACAATTCTAAAAAAAAGCTTAATGTAAGAATAGTATGCTACAAAGGGGCTTAATTTGGGAAAATTCTCACTATTGTGGTACCCTGAGTCTCTCTCTCTCTCTCTCTCTTTTGAGTCAGAGTCTCACTCTATCGCCCAGATAGTGGAGTGGCTCACTCACGGCTACTGCAACCTCTACCTGCTGGACTCAGGCAATACTTCCACCTCAGCTTTCCAAGTAGCTGGGACTACAGGTATGCACCACCACACCCGACTAATTTTTGATTTATTGTAGAGATGAAGTCTCACCGTGTAGCCCAGGCTGGTCTTGAACCCATGGGCTCAGGCAATCCTCTCACCTCGGCCTCCCAAAGTGTTGGGATTATAGGCATGAGCTACTGTGCCCCACCAAGTCTTTCTCTTTCTAGTAGTCTGCACTGATTTTTTTCATTAAATTTATCCTATAACATTAAAATAAACTTACTGGATCTAATGAAAGCATTGGATTGTTTTTGAGTATCTCAGTTTCTCAAACATGAGGCTGTGGTAACAATTTCTAGTCATTCTGAGCAAAAAGAGCCACAAGCACAGGTACCTTGGAGAGGTCCTTCTCTGAAGATGCATCACATATTGATGTATTTGGCTTTCTTTTGTCTTAGAACTTCAGTCACTTCTCCATTTTAACTAGCCTGTGATGTAGGGACTTTGGTTCTCCAGTTTGGAAAATTTTGGAATATAAGAAGGTTTAGGAAAAATTGTGACAAGTCTTACACATCAATATAGTAAAAGACACATTCTTGGAAGAAGTATGGTCCCAGGAAAGTTAGAAATAACACAGGAGAAATAAAAGAAAATCTGTGGCATTAGGCTGTTAAATTTTTGAATATTGAACTATTCTTCAATTCATAACAGTAGTTATTTACTATTATAATCACCAGAATTTCTTTAATATTATTATTAGAAATTTTAGCATCTAATAGGCCAGTTAACTTCCTTTATTTTTGCCATCTTTTTCAGGATTTTGTAATAAATGTATGCTTTATTTGACTTAATTGCAGGAATGAGTAGATCATTTTATTTTTAATTTAAGATTTGTAACAAAGTAAATAGAATGAAAATTACCAATTATATTGAAGGAATAAAGCAATGTGCTAATCTAGGTTTGCTGGCTTTTTGAGGAAATGAAGACTTTCTTACTGATACAGAAGATTAAATCCTAGGTTTGACATTTTAGTGTTAGCATGACCCTAAAATAAGCTTAAGAATCCCACACTCTTCTTATGAAAGAACATAGAAGATAGTTTGTTATATTTAACAAATATAACTAAAGAAGAAGGGAAGTAGGAAAAAAGAGGGGGAAGAGAAGGACAGGAAAGAAAACAGCAATCGCATTTATATCCAAGAAATAATTCTGCCTGGTTGGTTTTTCTGGTCTCATTTGTTCAAATGTCCCTAAATCTATTAAGCTGACTTCTTTAAATATCCTTGGACCAGTATTTGGCAGTGGAGAAATACTTTTTTATAACAGTGTCTCCAAAATTGTATTTTTTTCCTTAGGTTTATTCTTGGTAATACATTTTTTGAAGAGTATTTTATCTAAAATTTTTTTAAATGTTGGAAGTGAATGAGTCCTAGATTGGCTGGCTCCTGATGGTTGCCACGGTATCAAAAATAGAATTGAATCTCAGATGGCCCATTCCCCAGATAATGAACATTGAAAAATGCAACATAAATTTTGAATGTTGATCTTCAAAGCATTTGGAGTGCATTTTTAACTGGATTAAGTCTTCAACTCTAGAATTTTCTTTGAAAGTAACTTGTGCTGTCTGGTCAAATCCTCTACTTTTTTACCTATTTATTGAACAAATTAATCATCGTTGTTTTAATCCAGTGTCTGCTATTTCCAATATTTGTATAACATGTGTCTGCTTCTGTCCTGTTTGTTCTTTTGCTCACAAAGCATGTTTTTATATATTCTTTTTATGTTCAATATTTTAAATTGAATATTAGATGTTATATAAAAGTGGAGTATTTGACAATATTATTTTCCTACAGAGTTTATTAGATGATGATGATGATAATTATTATTTAGACGTTATATGGTTTATGCCCCTTAGGTGAGGCTTATCCATGTCCAGTGTGACCCACCACTTTGACATACTTTTTCCAATGTTCTCAACTGACCTTCTAGAATATGTATCAGATTCACCCTTCCTTGGGAGACATGACCACCAATGTGGAGGTGGTTATTCTCAGTACATGAGAATCAATACAATTTGTTTTTGGCTTGTGAGACTCGATTTATTTTTAGGTTATCTGCAGTCTACCATCTTCATATGTAGATTATGATTTAGAACAGAAATCGTTCAGAGAACATCAGTCTCATTTCTCAGTGTTATTCTTCTTTTCATGAATGTCTACTCTCAAGGCTTGATTGTATTGGTGTATGTGAAATCCAGTGTTTTATATATTCAACCCAGTGGGGTTGACACAAGCTCTAGACTTTTACTTTCTTTCCTGCCTTCATGACCCATGAAAGTAAATGTATTTCTGAGAACAGAACTTTTGAGAAAGAAGAGAACATCTCAATGTGCATTTCTTTTCTTTGGAAACTTGGCTCCTGATGCTATTAAACTGTGCTGTTGCTTATTTTACTTTATTCACTGTTCTTCACAGGTAGAGCTATTATAATACCAGCTACATTTTCTAATATTCAGTGTTATTTTTATTTCAATCCTGGAATATTTTATTCTATTCTTTCTACATAAAACAATGACAATACAGTAAAATAACTAAGTTTCCTCTGAGTCTCTTTCTTTTTCAAAACTCATGTTCCCATACCATTAAATGTTCTTGACCTGTTTTCCAAGTCTGTTATCCTTTGAATGTCATTTTTTTCAGCTTCTCAAGTCTAAGTATTCGGTTATTTACACTACTGTCACAGAATATGTGGGAGAGATAGATTCTCCATCCAACTCTGTGCAAAATCAAGTAGTTTGTATAGATTCTCCAAGACACATGAGGGAACCTTTATTGTAAGAAAAAAATGGTATATATGGGTACATAAGGCAAAATTTAATATTTATTATTCAAATATTCCATATTATTGATTTTCCACGTTTATCTATGAGCATACACTAAATTTTTTGTTAATATTTGTCAATCAATATTTTTTCAATTTTTATTATTAGAAATTTTGTTTTAGTTTTCACTCGTTTACTTGTTATACAAGTTATGCCACCTATATATTTGCTGTGGAGTAAATGACTAATCGGCAAAATGTGACAATTTATTGCATAACTACTTTTTAAATGCAAGGTCTTTCATCTTCATATTAATATTGTATTGTACACTTTGATTTTGTTAGCATTTAATTGGTAATCTTTTGTCCATCTGCTTCCTTTCAGAATATCATGACAGAAGGAACATGCATTATAGTGTTTCCTTGTTATGATCAGGCACATATGAGGATCTGAGTGTTGATTCAACCCTCTTTGACTAATGAACTCACAAAATTATATTAAAGTCTTAAAATATTAGAACCAAATGGAACTTACTGTGCAAAGGATAATGCATCTGAAGCTCATTGTAGATATTGTTTATTGACCAATATGCAGCTGCAATTGATAAGTCAGTGGCATTGCTGTTATTTATGTAGCCCAGAAAAAGTTTCTATATGCCTAGGACATATAAAGCCTGAGAAAATTTCAGAGCTTTTTTGAATAAAGGTGCTTTTGTCCTCCTAGTCACACCCATAATGATCAACTGTATCCCTAGTATAGATGGATTCAGAAGTTTCACCTGGGTACCAAGAGACTTCTGTTTTGCTTTTTATGCTTTTGTTGTGTTTACTGCTCTAAATATTTTCTTTAACAAAAACAAATAAACAAAAATAAACAGTAAATATTTAGTTTTGAAGCTTGTTGAGAGTTAAGGGTTACTAGTAAATTTGGAGCAAAAGCTTTACTGTTAATTAATAAGTAGAGTTGGAATCAGTTTGATTTTATCTTTTCCGCATAAATTGTTTCTTTCACCTGGTAGTTTGAAGTAAATGTTTATTTTCATGCAAATGTATTCATTTTTTCTGCTATATCGAGTGGGTTCTAAAACAAAGCAAGATGGAGAAAAAAATATTATCTTTTTTAAAAAGATTTACTTATTCTATATACTTGACCATATTTAAATTCTACTTAATGTATATTTTCCCACAGAGAAAAAGTCATGTGTAGTCTCCAAAGTCTTTCCACTTCATTTGTCATCTGATAATCCTCTTTTTCTGGACAATTTAGGAAAGCATGTTACCTCACTAGGAGTTCTCTCTCCTTGTTTGATCTACTTTTCTTTTTTATTTTAAGTAGGTGGGAACAATTCACGGTTAGGTATACAAATGTTCATTAGGTAGGTACCCTTGTTGATGAAGTGTGCCCTCCTCCCCTGGCAGTTTCACATTACTGCCAATCCCACCCCTGCCCTCTCCTAGCAATTTCAGACTACTGCCAATTCCTTTCTTATAGTATTACATTTCTGTTCAAGGTTCACTAATGAGGGAGAATATGTGAAACTCGGTTCTTTATTTCTGTGATGGATCGCTCAGTATTATAACCTTTAAGTTCATCCAAGTTGCTGTAAATTCATAATTTTGTCCTTTCTTATGACTCCATAATATTTCATCATGCATATGTACATTTTTTTAATTCAGTCCTCTTTCGATGGGCAGCATGGTTGGTTTCATGTTTTTGCTATTGTCAATAATGTCGCAGCAAACATGCACTTGTAGGTATCTTTTCCCCCACCTTCCCCCTCGTCCAGTGTTCTGGGTTTTATTGGGGGCTGGGAGGCCCTGATATCTTTTTCATAGAGTGAGTTTCTTTGGGTATATTCACAGTAAGAGGATTGCAGTGTCATATGGGAGGTCGAATTTTAGATCTTTTAAGAATCGCCACACTTTTCCACAGAGGACGTACTAGGTTACACTCCCAACAACATCGTAGATGTTTTCCTTTTCACAGCATCCTCTCCAGCATCTGTTGTTTTTTGAATTATTGATGATGGCCATCCTGACTGCAGCCAGGTGGTATCTCAGTGTGATTTTAATTTACATTTCTTTGATGACTACTGAGGCTGAGCAGTTTTTCATGTATCTGTTGGCTGCTTGTATGACTTTTTTTGAGAAGTGTCTATACATACTTTTGCCCACTTGGGGCTGTTTTTTTTAGTTTGTCTTTTTCTGTTCAGCATGTGTGAGTTCCTGGTAGATCCTAAATGTTAGGCCTTTGTCAAATATACAGTTGGCAAATACCTTTTCTCAGTTTGTGTGCTGTCTCCCCGTTCTCGATGATTTCTTTGGCTTTGAAGATACTTGTCAGTTTGATGAGGTCCCACTTGTCTATCTTATCTCTTATGGCATGGGCACTTGGAGTTTTGATCAGAAATTGGTTGCCAGTTCCAATTTCAATAAGAATGTCTCCTGCATTTCCTAAGATTCTTATAGTTTGAGGTTTAACGTTTAGGTCTATGATCCATTTAGAGTTGATTTTTTTTTTTTTTGAGTTGGAGTCTCGCTCTGTCACCCAGACTGGAGTGCAGTGGCCGCTCCCTGCCACCACAGCCTCGACCTGCTGGGCTCCGGCATCCTTCCGCCTCAGCCTTCCAAGTAGCCGGAATTACAGGCATGTGCTACCACGCCCGGCTAATTTTTTTTTTGATTTATTGTAGAGATGAGGTCTCGCTGCCCAGGCGGATCTCGAACCCGCGGGCTCAGGCAATCCACTCACCTCAGCCTCCCAAAGGCGCGGGATTACAGGCTGAGCCACTGAGCCCGGCCAGAGTTGATTTTTGTGTATGGTGATAGGTAGGTGTCCTGTTTCAATATTCTGCTTGTGGTCAGCTAGTTTTCCCAGCACCATTTACTGAATAGGTTCTCCGGTCCCCATTGGTTGTTGGTGGAGGCTTTATTGATTGCTTGTCTTCTGAGACAATGCCATATGCTTGACTTATTATCCTCTCTAAAGTTCTGTAAACACATCTATAAAGGAGGAAGAATGTCTCATTCCCTATTAGGATTACTTCTTTAATTGTGTACAATATTCTTGGACTTCAAAGTGCACCAGAACTTTTATTGATAATTTGGAGTAAGTGAATATGACAATAAAAGTCTTTCTAGCTTTGGCTTTTTTGTTTCTTGTTTTTTGATGCCATGAATAATTTTCTCAGCATAGTTGAACTTACTGATATTCTTCCAGGGAACCAAAAGGAGATTAAATTAGTGTCGTATGAGGATTTTTTTTCCCATTATCTCCTCTCTGTGCTAAGTTTTAGTTATCCAAATAAGAAGATCCCTGCCACCTTGGCCTTACTCCCTATATAACCTTACATCATGAAAAATGTCAGAGTAGATCTATGAAGAGTAGTTCATATTTTTTTTTTCTTCTTGCAATCTTACATCTAAGTTCTCAGTTGTGGAAACTGGTAACAAATGGTTAACACTGCTCTCAATGCCTCCATGGGCCTCTAACCTTCTTAAACCTAAATTAGTACTGTTAATAGCATTTTCTGTATTTTTCTCTGTAATTTTCTCTGGCATCACTTAAAAAAAGGAATTGTGTGTGCTACAGGATTCATCTAATTATTAACAAATATCTGTCCAAAATTCATCAAAGTATGTGCTGTGTTATTTAGGTCATTTTTAAGTTTCAGAAATCACAATGATTTTAATCTTTTGTGATTTTTATTTTTTTTTTTACCATTTTGCTATCTTGCCAAAACATTTTTAAAAATTACATCTCACCTTTCTTCATTAAAAGCACTTCCACATTCCAACGTTGTTTAAAATATTTTGGTAAAAAATCTAGCATTCTGCTTGGTTCAAAAGGCCCTCAATAATTTAAATTACTACTTTTGCCACTAACAGATATTTACTTTTTTAAGAACAGTTCTGGGTTAACAAGAAAATTGTCAAGATAATACAAAGCATCTCTACAAACTCCATACTCAGTTTTGCTGTCACTAGTGTAATACATTAGCATGGTATATATTTTATATTTAATGAAATACTATTAATATGCAATAATTAATTTAATTGTACACAATTTCCGTATTTCCTTTGCTCATAATATTTTTTATTTCTATTCAAAGATCACATCCATGATGCCACATTGTTTATTCATCATAATTTTTTAGGTTCCTCTTGGCCACAACTATCTTTACATACTTTGTTTTTTATGACCTTCACAATTTTGAGGAGATCTGGTCAAGTATTTTGTTCCCCAATTGAATTTTCTTTGATTTTTTTTTTCTTAATTAGATTGTAGTTATCACTTTGGGCAGGAAAACAGAAAAGGTAAAACGTTATTTTTATCAAATCATATCAAGAGTATGTGTTTTTGGCATGATTTGTCCCTACTAACGTTGATCTGCATTACATTTTTGGTAGGTTTGCCGGGTTTCTTCATTGCGAAATTCCTCTTTTTTCTTATTTTTAAAATTGTTGTTTTCCCCAAAGCCTTTGTCAAGACCAAAAAAGAAACATTCTTTGGCTGTGGGTTTCCTGAGGTAAATTCCACGAAAGTGGGGAAACACCTTCAAACGGAGGCTCCCAAGATTGCTTCACTCCCAAAATAGTATGCATAAATCCTCCATTGATTCGCTAACATGGCCATGTAAGTTTTTCTAGGCACATATGGCTCTAACAGTTTCTATTCCAGGTCAGCACATCTCAGCTGTGACTCTCTGGATTCACCTGCCTCTTCAGATTTGTGCTGACAGGTTGTTCACCTCCATACGCAGACAGATTAAAAAAAACCACCAAAAACAAAAACAAATGACTAGTTTTCACCTTTTTCTGAGTAAAAAGGATAGATGTGATGACTTAGACTTTTTTACGTTGGAACTGATACTAGAACTCAACTCCCCTTTTTGATCCCCATTCCTCCTCCAGTGGGCACGATGACAAGTCCCTGCATAAATAACATTGCTTCTTGCCCGTGAGTGTTGCATAATTTCCCCTGCATTTCCCTGTGCTGTGTGCTTTGTGAATAACATCCTCACTTTCGTACTTAAGGTTATTCGGAACCCTGGTTTCCTTATTGACTTACTCACTTCTGTTTCTCTCTCACTCTCATCAATAGCGTATATTGTATTATAGGCAAATAATACAATCCTCAAAGCTTTACTCCTCATTCAATGACGGGTTTGTACTTTTTCAAACATTATTTCCTTCCACTTCAGACAGTTCTTAGCAATAATTTTACTTTCGTTATTGCCTTGTTTAGCCTACTGAAATTTACCGGACTCAACCAGCAAATACATTTTCAGAATATCAGAGTTTCATCTCAGAATACTGTTGCAGAAGTACAAATATACTACAAATTATATGTTTTTTTCAAATTAGTATAAGACTCCTAATTTATTATATCACAAATAATATATGTCACCTTTAAGGAATGAATATATTTTTCTTATTATCACTTCAGCATTGTACATAATTATTATTTTTAAGAAAAAGTTATACAAGTAATATCAAATAAAATATTGAATACAGAAAATTAATTTCAAGTTTGTCAACATTAAACATCTATGTTTATTTTAATACTTAATTTTTATATTTTCAGAAAAATAAAATAATGCATAATTGGCACACATTTATATTTCTAATTTTAGCTAAAATATCATATTCCAAAAGAAATTTCTATATTATAAATGTTAATAATAGTCACCTTTTATTTATATGATATTCTATTGTGTATTAGGTAAGACATTTTAAATTTATGTCTTTACATCTGCTTTTAAATATTTGTCAATTTACCTGTCTGACATCATCAAACAAAATAGCAAGGCTCTAAAGCCATGTATCTTTTTTCCATTTTAAATGTACTGATATCACTAGAACTAAATGTAAATAGCGTGTATATATATTTATAATAAATAATTATTTTACTTACATATTATGCATTACTCTATAGAGCAAAATAAAACCATGATTCATTCTTCTTTAGTTTAAAAGGAAGTCTTAGTTAAAATTTAATCTAAAAATCTCTGTTTTAAGTTGAAGTGTTATGAAATATTTAAAGTTGAATGACATTAATCATATGCAAGTTAACATAAATACATAGAGATAGAACAATTGATAGTTTAATTTTAAGCAAAAGTATTTACAAGAAAGCAAGAAATGTAAACCAAAAAACTTGTATAACTTTTCCTCAAAAATGAGAATAAAATATCTGTGGTACCATAGATATATAATAAATCTTTTTTTTTTTGAGTTGGAGTCTCACTCTGTCACCCAGACTGGAGTGCAGTGGCCGCTCCTGGCCACTGCAGCCTCGACCTGCTGGGCTCCAGCGATCCTTCCGCCTCAGCCTTCCAAGTAGCCGGAATTACAGGCATGCGCTACCACGTCCGGTTGATTTTCTGATTTATTGTAGAGATGAGGTCTCGCCGCCCAGGCGGGTCTCGAGCCCGCGGGCTCAGGCAATCCACTCACCTCAGCCTCCCAAAGGCGCGGGATTACAGGCTGAGCCACCGAGCCCAGCATAAATCTTAATAGAAAAAAAAATGCTTCTAAAGGACACAATTAAAAAGCAACAAAAGTCAGGCACAGTGGCTCACGTCTGTAATTCCAGCACTTTGGGAGGCTGAGGTGAGGGGATTGCCTGAGACAATGGTTCAAGAACAGCCTGGGCAACTTGAGGAGACCTCAGGTAGTGTGAGCCTGTAGTTCCAGCTACTAGGAAGGCTGAGGTGGAAGAATCGCCTTAGCCCAGCTGGGTGACACTGGGGTGGCCGTGAGTGTGCCACTGCACTTCAGCCTGGGCGATGGAGTGAGACTCCAACTCAAAACAAAAAAATAAAAAATAAAAAAATAAAAGCAACAAATATACAAGCTGATGGGAAAAATTAAATAAATGTTATATTAAGAATAGGTATGAATCCAATTTACAACTAAGATAGAATTTTTGAAAGAATAGATCAATGCACATGCATTTTGCAGCAATGAGGCTTTTCTAAAACTATTTAAATATGCAGAAAAATAAAAGTACTTTTCAAATGTAATTTATGGAAATGATACTAAGAAGAATTTCATTATTCAATGTTGAATTATTTTTCAATACCATGCTTTAGAAGATATTGATTGAAAGCCAATTTCTCGTTCAAGATATTTAAAGTAAGTTAAGTAGAAAATATCTGCACGTCCACGTCCTTTCCAGTGACTTGGGCTTTTATCTGCAGTAATATACCAATGTCATCATGTTTCATTTTTATATAATTTAACCCCGACTTGCCAAATTTTAATACGCATTTGCTCAACCTTAAAGTATGTTTTAATTTAAATTTAATATATTTTAAGATCTGAATACCTTTAGAATTTCAGATTTAAGTTAAAGCTTAGATGTTTTCTTTTTTACAAACAAAAATGTATCATCATAGCTTCATAATTTTTAGACTTCACAGTGTATATCACTTTTCTAGAAAATCTTTGGGATCTTCACCTGTGTTCTCATAGAGTTTTGGACTAGCAAAAAATAATTAGTGTAAAAAGGGAACATGGGTTATTAAAGGAGGAAGCATGAATGAAAAAATCAAGTCAGCATATGTAAGGAAGAGATATCTCAGTTGAAACTTGAAGTATCAGTTACCTTTGTCTATTTGTTCAAGGATTTTGCTGGGAAAAACAGCCTACCTACACAAAAAGAACAAAACCTTTTCAACTCCAGTGATAACGGAATCTCCAAGAGTTGAAAGAAGGCATCTCTGCATCAGTGAATAAAGCAAGCAAGCCCATGATGGCCAGAAATAAGGCTAGAGAAGTAGCTAAATGATATAGTGTGTACAGATGTGTAAGGCATGTTAAGGATTATGGATTTTCTCTTTAGCTGTGGCATGACAACATCATATCTGCACACATATATGGTACACAGTCATAATCACTTAAATTGTTGGAATGAGAAAAAAATCGAGAAGAAACCTATGTAAAGAGTTTCTAGCTAATGGGAAGAAATCATTTACAGGGATTTGAGTATCCATTATTTTCCACAATAGCCTTAAAATTCTGAAACCCATTGTATAATCTTAATCAGTGTCTTTAGAACCTTCTACAAAATACAATAAAGCCAGAATGCTTAAACTTTCATTGTGCTAGTCTTGATTTATATGCAATATACTTCTAATATTTTAACCTAATTCCAACTTTTAAAACATTATTCTTAAAGTATGATATATATGTATAGATGTGTATATTACAAATGAATGTCTTGGATTCATTTAATTGTACTTATTCATGTATTTAGCACACAGATCCAAAAACATAATCCTACCAGCACCACTAAAAGTCTTTCCTTCTGCCCCATTCCAGTCAGTGCCTTTTTAAGGATCACCACTGTCTGAACTCTAGCAGTAAAATTTTCCTAAGTTTTGTAGATTATGTAAATTGAATCATATAGCATGTTTTATCTTTTGTCTTTTTACTCAATATTTAATTTGTGGCATACATACGTATTTTTACATGAAGTTGTAGTTTATTAATCCCACTGCTATGTATATATTATTATTAAAATACACCATAAATTATTTATCTAGGCTACTGTTAATATGTATTAGTTGTTCCAGTTTGTTGTTATTCTGTTAGTACTCCTAATGACATTCTAGCACATGTTTTTTGGTATACTCCTGCAATTATAATTATTGAATGTATATCTGGTAGCTAAAAAAGAAGAAGAAAGACTCAGAGGGTAGAACTGAGATCCCAGAAGAGAGTATCATGAAATATTATTCTCAGACCTTGAAATCCAATGCAGTTTGCACAGGTGGATTTCAAAACAGTTTTTAAGCAGCTCATCAGAAAGATTATGCACCATGGTAAAGTGAGATTTATGTTAAAAATGCAAGGATGGTTGGACATATACAAATAAATAAATGTGATATGCCACATAAAACAGAAGGAGATACAAAAACTATATAATTATCTAAACAGAAACAGAAAAGCATTTCATAAAATTCAACATGCTTGCATGAGAAACCTTGATTTAAATGAACTTCAGGCTTGCCATATATCATATTACAGACATATTTTTTAATCTAGCTGCAGAACCATGTAGATTTGAACCTGGGGTCATAAATTCTTAGGGAAAAAAATGTTCATTTTTGGTTTCAATCAGAACCAAGAACAAGCCTTAGACCAAAGCTTGATTGTCTCCATGGGACCACATTTTCCTTTGATTTAATCATCAGAAGATTTATTACTTTCCTCTCAGTTAAAATTACTTCAAAATTTTGTTTGTATTTTTAAAATTCAGCAGACTTTTCAATTGTGTTCTACAGGGAGCAATTTTTGCATATGCCTGCATCCACCAGGGAGTCTATTTATAAGCAGTTTGCCTTTTTTTTCTTTTTTTTGAGTTGGAGTCTCACTCTGTCGCCCAGACTGGAGTGCAGTGGCCGCTCCCGGCCACCCCAGCCTGGACCTGGTGCGCCCCGGCGATCCTTCCGTCTCAGCCTTCCAAGTGGCCGGAATTACAGGCATGCGCTACCACGCCCGGCTGTTTGATGTATTGTAGAGATGAGGTCTCGCTGCCCAGGCAGGTCTTGAACCTGCGGGCTCGGGCAATCCACTCACCTCAGCCTCCCAAAGGCGCGGAATTACAGGCTGAGCCACCGAGCCCGGCAGTTTGCCTTTTATTATATCTATTGTCCATATCCATAGCTTTGCTCACATCTGTACTCTAATGTCTGTACCTATAACTCTATATAGCTACTTATCCATTTTATACAACTGAAGATTAACTTATGTTGGATATTTTAATAGATATTTGGATTGCTTGAATGTCATAAACCGTTGTTAGTGTTTCTCGTATTTTGATATTTGTTCCTTATATTTTTTTAGTTGGGTTAATTTGAGAAGCCACTTCTATCTCTCAATTTTATTTGTTGTTTTATCAGTAAAGTGAGGTAACAATATCTTCTGACCAAATTACAGGATTTTGTCGCACTTTCAAAGGAATTCCATCGATGTTTCCAATAAGATAACATATTCATTCATCTTTAAAAACTATGATCTATATATACAGCATTATATTGATATAGAACAAATAAACGATATTATCTTATAACCCGTAATATTGCCTGCCCCTGTGAACTACTTAGCTTTAAGTTTTGTATTTTTGTAATGGGTATTCTTTTTTCAGGTAACAAGTGCTTGAAACAGAGAAGTGACAATTATTATTTGATGAGATCTGAAATAAATGTAGGTTTGAGGATTTTAGGTTAATGCACTATCAAGTGGCAAAGATGCATATTTTCATTTTCCTTAATCCTCTTCTCTTTATGAGTTTAACTACAGAATCTTCATGCTGTACATAATTGTTATGCTAACGTTAAATATAGTTCTATGATTCTTAAACATCCTACTATACATGCTGTTTGTACTCATATTCATCCAAGCTATATCTTATTTCATCCAATCATTTCCTAATGAATTTGAGTGGAGACAGCAATTTTCTCTTACTATTGTTTATGGTTTAATTGTTTAGGTTTATGATTTAAATTTTAGAGATGATTTAAAGTGTATGTAATATAAAATACTTTGTAAATTTCAAAAAAAAAATGTACACATCAGTTACTGAAAGGTGCAATTCATGTTTTTCTATGTTCCATATATAATCACTAACTGAATTATCTTTTCTCATTCATACTTTTGATATGATATGCACATAACAAAAAAACTTGTATTGACAAAATGAGAACTTGATGGGTCATTTTCATAAAACACATAAAGTAGAAATGTAGGATAATAGAAATAATTTTTATACCTGCAAACAAATTTCTTCTGCTGTACTATTCCAACAGTTAAGAAAAAATAGAATCAAATTTTTAAAAAATTTGACTGTATGGGATTTATAATAATCAGATTAATTTAGTAAATGCTAGAATATCATTCAGTTGTCAGAATTTTTTCTTACTTTTTCATTGTCTTATCTTTTAAAAAAAATATAAAAATTTACATAACCTCAGTCATATTACCCAAATAATATGTTTACCATATTTTCTGTATTCCCCATCATTCTTTCTCTTGCTTTTTTAATAATATGTTCTGTTTCTCTCAAGAACCCTGTTTAAAAAACAGAAGGTGCAAAATATTCAACAATAACATAAAAAATAATTAAGTTAGGTGCATATTAAGAATTAAAAGTTAATAGTAACAAGTTATGTTAAGGCCTAAATTGATTGAGGTGTGGGCATGGACACCACCACATTTGTTTGGTAGAGAAAACTTAGATGGAGAATACTCACATCTATAAATCAAGAGTGCAACATAGAGAGAAAAGAAGTGAAAACAGATTCACATTCATTTTTTTTCTCTTATTTTTTTTATTTTAAAGAGGTAGGGTACAATTCAGAGTCAGGTATACAAATATTCATGAGGCAGGTACCTTTGATGAGGTATGCCCCTGCCAACCCACAGATTCCCACTGCTGCCAATCCCTTTCTTGTAGTGTTATGATAATTTTTCAAGGTCTGCTTATGAGTGAGAGCATGTGATACTCAGTTCTTTGTTTCTGTGATACATCACAGTATTATAGACTCTAAGTCCATCCAGGTTACTGTGAAGTTCATGATTTTATCCTTCTTTCTGGCTGCATAATATTCCATCGTGTATATGTACCATATTATTTTTATCCAATTCTCTTTTGATGAGCAGCATGGTTGGGTTCCTGTTCTTGCTACTGTGAAAAATGCTGTGATAAACATATGTATACAGGTATGAAATAGGTTTACATTTGTATCTACATATTTAGAAACAGCTAACAAGGATATGCCTCTGCATCCTGTAACACAGTATGATATTCAAAATTCTAACATTATAAACACAATGTATTCCAAAGAGTTTGGTTCTGAAACTATAAAGCCAAGTATACTCATTATTCCCGTACCTGGAGTTTGTTGTGGACAGCACAGCACACTGCTTGTACTTTGAGAAGTTGTGTCTAATTCAGGTAACAGAAAAAGAAAACTGAAAAAGTTATTGAATTTGAAGTTAGAAAACCATATATCTGATAAGGGGTTAATATCCAAAATATGTTTTAGAACTCCTGCAACTCATTGCCAAATAAATAAAATAAAATAACCAGAATACGTGCAAGTGACCAACAGGTGCATGAAAACGTGCTCAATATTACTAATCATCTGGGAAATGCAAACCTAACTCATAATGACATCTTTTGACACCTGTAAGGATGGTCATTACAAAGTAAACAAGCAAACACTCAATTAAAAACAAACAATAAATTTTTCAAAAATTATTGGCATGGAGGTGGAGAATTTGAAAACCTTGTGTACTGCTAGTGGGAAGGTTAAATGATATGTCTTCTATGAAAAACAGCATAGAGATTCCTCAAAAAATTGAAATTAGAACAACTGTATGACCCAGCATACCCACTCCTGGGTATTTATCCAAAAGAATTGAAATTCGAATATTGGAGGAATAGTTGTGTTTCCAAGATCATTGCAGCATTATTCATAAATAGCCATGAGATAGAAATAGCATAAATGCTCATAGATAAATCGATTTCAAAAAATAAAGTATGTACATGCAATGAAATATTAGTCAGCCTTAAAAAAGAAGGAAATCCCATCTTAGGCCAATCTTGTTGATCCTTGAGAACATGATGGTAAATGAAATAAGCCGGTCACAGACAACCAAGTATTGCATGCTTTCATTTCCATGAAGTTATGGCAATAGTTAAAATCTTGGAAATGGGTAGCAGAATGGTGGATGCTTGGGACTGAAGGGAAGGTAAACTGGGGAGATACCATTCAACGACTGAAAGTTGTAGTCACGCTACATGAAAAAGATTTAGAGATGAACACAATGCTTGTCAAAGAGTTTGGTTCTTAAACTACAAGGCCAAGTATATTCAGTATCCCTGTAACTGGAGCTCGAAAAACATGGCATGTTTGTACTTTGAGAAGTTTGGATAATTCAGAGAAAGGGAAACTGAAAGAGTGATTAAGTTTGATCCTATGCAAAAACGTGCATATAGTTAAAAATATTGTATTCTACACTCAAAAATGATTAATATTGTAGATGTTATTTTTAATAACAATAAAAAATACAATAATTGAGTGTGAATTTCCAGCTAAGAAGGAAGATGCATGGTTTGGGAGTACATAAAATTTGATTCAAATGAATTAACATAATATGACCTATACCCAGTGTTTTGAATTATAACTTCATATTTAAAGCAAAAATTATTCTAAATTGATTTTCACTATTATGACTTGTTGATTTGAAAAATTTTCCTTCTAGTAAACCATTAGATGACTTGTCAAATTAGATTACCTATCAGGGGTTGAGATATTTTATAAACTTAATAAAGTATATAAGTATGTCTCTGTGTGTGTGTGTGTGTGTGTGTGTGTGTGTGTGTGTGTGTATACTCACACACACACACACATATATATATGCTCACACATACACATATACAAACACTGGTTATAACTATCTACTCGACACATAAATTATCCAAGGACCATTTTCACTTATTGACCTAAATATTTACACAACAATCTTATAGTCAATTAATACTAAAAAATAGAAACCACGTATACTGTTTTACAAACATTATTAAATTTAAAAGTTAGACAATTTTCACCTGGGGCACTTCAAAGTTAAAACTATACCTCTATACAACTCAAATTTAATTGAAATTAAAACTGAGGGCAATAACAAAAAAGGCTTATGATTACAACATCAAATCATATGTTGATGCAGGCAGATAATCAATGATATAAAATTCAAAATTTAAATTGTATCTCCTGGAAGGCAAGGAGGACAGAAACAATGAAAGTTAGTGTTACATACAAAAAGATCAAAGGAACGGCAACAGCATAAAGAT
Source organism: Carlito syrichta (assembly GCF_000164805.1). Lineage (NCBI taxonomy): Eukaryota > Metazoa > Chordata > Mammalia > Primates > Tarsiidae > Carlito > Carlito syrichta. The sequence continues at coordinate 142,824 of NW_006994855.1, forward strand.
TCACTCAAATAAAGGATAATAATTATAGAATATAAATTAAATAATGAAGAAATGAGAAAAAGCAAAACACAACAGTGTTTTAAATAAAATCAAAATGTATCACTATAAATATTAATAAAGATGACAACATATTGGCCACTAAGTGTAAGAAAAAGTAAAAGTAAAAGAAAATGGACGAAAATACAGAAAGAAAACTTGTAACAACATATCTGAAGAAGATAAACTTTGCAAATGAATATAATAAAAAATGTTTACCAGTAAATTGATAAAAACAACAACAATTAACTGTTGTTTCAAAACTATAACAACTATCCATAGTAACAACAGTTATAACAATGTTACCTTTCTTAGAACTATAATTCCAAAGAAAAGCTTTGAAAGGTCAAAATTATCTTTGACATTATTAGGCTAATGTTATTATTTCCCAAATGCTTTCTTACTAAACCTCAAATGTCAGATAAATTCAATATTATATAAACTAAGAGTTGTCTTATTCATTATATAAGTCTACTGCTGTGACTCTCAAAATCTAGCGTACGTTGATATCATCTGTTGCTGGGCATACAAAATTTCAGATCACTGTAACCAACTCATTATGTCTCATCACATATTCTGAGGGATATCTAATGATTTTCCTTTCTAAAAAGTTCCCTGATGATGTTGATGCTGCTGATCAAGAAACCTTTATGTCACCATGTAGCAGCAACATCTTCCTGTTTTCCAACATCTGTCCTACTCTTTTCCAATTCATTTCCCACAATGCAGCTCAAGTAACCTTTTTTTCTTTTAAAGATGTGGGGTGCAATTCAGAATTAGGTATACAAGTGGTCATCACGCAAGTAAAGTTTTGGCCGCCTTTTGGTTCCCACTTCACCTGATTTGAGATCAGGGATGCCTATTGATGTTATGTGTCTCCCCTCCCTCCCTTAAGTGTCCCGCTACCGCCAATCCCTTTCTTATTGTATTAGGGTAAATGTTTAGGGTCCGCTTATGAATGAAAACATGTAGTATTCAGTTCTTTGTTTCTGTGATAGATCACTGAGTATGGTGGACTCTAAATCCATCCAAGTTGCTGTGAAGTCCATAATTTTGTTCTTCTTCATGGCTATATAATATTCCATAGTATACATGCACATTTTTTTATCCAGTCCAATTTTGATGGGCAGCATGGTTGGTTCCACGTTTTTGCTCTTGTGAGTAGTGCTACAATAAACATGCATGTGCAGGTATCTTTTTTATAGAGTGATTTGGGTTCCTCCGGTTATATTACCAGAAGGAGGAATTGTCACACTGTTTTTCATAGAGGTTGAACTAGTTTGCATTCCCACCAACAATGTAGAGGCATCCCCTTTGCTCTGCATTCTTGCCAGCATCTGTTGTTTTTTGTTTGATTAATGATGGCCCTTCTTACCTTAATCTACAGTTTAGAAAGTGTTAAAGTTTTCAAACTGCCCTTGCAGTAAAGTCAAACTCCAGCATAACCGTAAGGCCCTGCATCATATGGCCTCAAATATCAACAGAAACCTCACTACTGCCTCATTATCCTTGGGCTCCAATCACACGAGGTTACCATGATTGCCTTTTAAATCTCTGCTCTCCTCCTATGGGCATTTGTGTATGTTGTATCCTCTCTCCAGAACAACCTTTCCCTCAAATTCACTCAGATTAAAAACTGTAGTTTCCCCTTATCTCTCAATTTATTGTTTATTGTATTTTTTTCAGATACTCAGTTTTAAGTTGGCAGATGAAAAACTGTATCTATTTATTGGATGCAACATGTCTTGATATATGTATACATTGAGGAATAGCTCAAATGAGCTGATAAACATATGCACTGTCGCATATACTTACTACTTATTTGTGATGAAAACACTTTCATCTCTTAGCAATTTTCAAGAACACAATGCACTGTTACTAGCTATAGTCACGATGCTGTATATATTCACTGAATGTTTTTCAAGCTTTATTTTAGTATCCAGATGTGGGATACAAGTCAGGATTCAGTACATAAGTAATCTACATGCAGGTGAAGTTTGGGCCTCCAACCGGTCCTCACTTCCCCTGGTTTAGGACCAAGTACCCCGTTTATTGTCACGTTCCCTACCCCCACCACTCAGCAGTGTCCAGCTACCGCTGATACCTACCTTTCTTGTGTTATTGTGGTTAATGTTCAGGTCCCACTTATGAGTGAGAACATCTGGTATTCAGTTCTTTGTGATAGATTACTAAGTATGATTGTCTCCAACTCCATCCAATTTTCTGCAAAGTACAAAAATAATGTACTTCGCAGCATATTCATTGTATCTTAAAAGAAACACTAACTGACTCTTCGGACGGATTTGGAATTTCTGCTTAAACGCTGGATGGTGCTGCACAGCTCTCCCTCGAGGCACTCTGCTTCTAACACAATGGCATGCACACAGCAAGCACAGTGACATTCAGTTAGTATTTCCTCAATAGGTATGACACCAGTAGTAATATAAAGGAAGCAAAGAAGACATCATCAATAAAGTAAATCTATACACACACACACACACACACACACACACACACACATGTATTTATTTTCAACATTTCAATTATCTTCAGGGAACATTTTTGCACTGTTGGTAAGAGTGCATACTAATATAACCTCTGTGGGAAAAAGTGTGGTGATTCCTAAAAGATCTACAAATCGGTTTTCCATACAACCCAACAATCTCCCTTCTGGAAATATACCCAGAGGATCTCAAATCACTTATAAAAAAGATACCTGTATGTGCACGTTTATTGCAGCATTATTCATAATAACAAAAAACATGGAACCAACCGTGCTGCCTATCGAAAGTGGACTGGATAAAAAAAGTGGTACATATACACGAAGGAATATTACACAGCCATACAGAAGGACAAAATTATGAACTTGGCAGCAATTTGGATGGATTTAGAGTCTATAATATTCAATGATCTATCACAGAAACAAAGAATTGAGTGCCACATGTTCTCACTCATAAGCAGACCCTGAACAATTATCATAATACTACAAAAAAGGGATTTGCAGCAGAGGGAAACTGCCAGGAGAGGGAGGGGGGCACATTTCATCAGTAAAGGCACTGATCTCAAACCAGGTGAAGTGATCACCAAAGTGAGGCCTAAACTTTACCTGTATGGTGACCATATGTAGGCCTAACCCTGAATTGTACCCCACATCTTTAAAATAATGATCTAAAAAAAAAAATCAGAATTGACACACACACAAAAGCTTCCTCTCTGGTCTGGGACATAAAGAATAAAATAAAAATTTACCAGTCATAAGTGCCCACCAAATTCTTTTTGATATTTTACTTAGGATTTCGCATGTAAGAATTTTAGAGATTTGAAGTAGTACTATTTACACAGCACTGAATCCTAACTACAGGTCATCCTGCCCCTACCATAAAAAAATTGTCTTCAGAGAATTTTACTGATAATGGGAAATGTTCACAGTATAGTAAATTTAAGAATTAGGAGATTCGGTTTTCTTCTCCATGCGTTCATTTATTTTTCTTTATGTTCCTTTGCACTCTGCTTACCCATTTAGTCTAACCTGCAGTCAGTATGCCGTCAAACTTTGGTCTTCTTGATGTTGGGCTGGTTGAATCTAGTAGGATTCAAACACTTCCATGCTTGGATGTTTTTCCAATTGTCTGTACTCATAGTCTGACAAGTATCAATTTCTAACATCTCTTGATCTTTAGTGGCAAGCATCTTTGAAGGCTAACCCATCCCCTCTGCCCATAGCTCATCTTTCTTTCTCCAAAATAAGGCAGCTTAGTAAGAATCTGCCAGTACTTGCCCCACTTGTTTGCCAAACTCTGAGATGAATTATCAGAAAGCAAGTATTCAGTATGACGTAGGGGTACAATTCATATTGGTCAATTGGGGTTACATTTAGAATACTCTTTTTATGTTTAGACATAGATATAGCTTATTTCCTATTTTTATTGTATAGTTCGTTTTAATTTGTACCTGAAGTTGATATAACTCAAATCCCGATTTTTCAGTAAAAAGCTAAACTATTTATTTAGTTTCTGGAAAATCTGAGACGTTTGCATGAATATTAGGGAGTAAAGATGCTTTTAAGAATATAAGCATGCTATTTTTATTTTATCAATATTAACTTAAATTATGAATTCATTTTTATTATTTTGTCAATACTTTCCAGAATCATATCCCACTAGTATCAGTTATGAGTCTTCAAATACACAAAATCAACAGAAGAGAGAAAAAAGAGAGAAAAAGAAAAAGAAACGGGGAAGGAGAGAGGGAAGGGGAGAGAGAGGGAGAGATAGAAGAGGGGTAGGG
>NW_006994855.1:147465-163029 GCF_000164805.1 Carlito syrichta
GAGAAGGGGGAGGGGAAGAGGGAGAGGGAGAGCTTGTGAGAGAAAATTTTAGGGAATTGAATCTGCTTGGCAGGCTTGTCAGCTACAAATCCCAGCAGGAGTTAAAAGCAGAATTCCTTCCTCTTTAGGAACTTCAATCTTTTTTCTTCAACAAATTGAATGAGATCCACCCACATTAGGGAAGGTAATTTGCTCTATTTCATGCCTGCTAAGTTATACTCATCATAGCTAAAAAAACAAGCAAACAAGCAAAAAACAAAAAAGGAAAACCTTCACAGCAATATCAGTCTAGATGTTTATTTTTTTTATTTTTTATTTTATCTTATTTTTTGATTTGGAGTCTCACTCTGTCGCCCAGACTGGAGTGCAGGGGCCGCTCCCGGCCACTGCAGCCTCGACCCGCTGGGCTCCGGCGATCCTGCCGCCTCAGCCTTCCGAGTAGCCTGAAGCTACTACGCCCGGTTGATTTTTTTATTATTGTAGAGATGAGGTCTCGCCAAGTTGCCAGGCGGGCCTCGAACCCGCGGTCTCAGGCAATCCACTCACCTCAGCCTCCCAAAGGCGCGGGATGACAGGCTGAACCACCGAGCCCGGCTCATCTAGATGTTTAACTGATGTTCAACGAAAAGCCTGAGCACCTTAGCCTAGACAAGCTGACGGATAAATTTAGCCATCGCAGCAGTGAAGTATGGAAACAGTAATGTGAATATGTACAAGTGTTTCTTCTTGAACTTTTTTTTTTTTTTTTTTACCTTTGAGCTTCCTGAGGCATTCTGGATGTATCCAGATGCATCAACACATAATCCTTTAAAAAAGTACTTTATCTACAGCTAATTGGAATATTAAGAGAGAAGAATGCGTCTGTGAATCTCGCTAGTATAGAAAGACTGTTATTGTTGTCTCCTCCAAACATATGCCCTAATCTTAACCCAGAGAATCCTCCTGAAGTCATGATACCTTTGAGAGCAAGCTCAAATGGTTCTAAGTCAAACAGAAAAATGAATGGACACGTCTTAGAATTCACTAGTCCCCGGCAGCAAAAATTCTCTTGAAAATTTCCTGCATTATTGCAAAAGACTGGAATCATTTCACTCAGTCCTAAATTTTGGTCATATCTATGAAGTTGCTCTATTTTTGATGGTGTTTTTTTGTATGACATGAGTTTATCTAAATTTTAATTATTCATATTTCATTGGGAGAGTTTAATATATTGCTTACTCTATTCATGTATTTATGAGAAAATCATAAACATTTTCACACAGCCGTGTTGCTTTTATTTCAGTTCTCTTTAGACATATATCACATCTAAAAACAGGTCTCTGAGGTTTAGAGAGGGTAAGTGCCTTCCACATAGATTTATAATTTATTTGCAAAGGAGAGTTGCACTATTGAACAGGTGCTACTGAGTTAATTTTTAAACTTTATGAATACTACCTACAGCATTCTTTTTTATAAGCATAGGTATTAATGGATTAGGAAAAAAGACTCTCGACTCCATTTCTTAATGTGCTTAGTTCTGATCTGATATAAATAATGAAGCGATTACTAAGGATTTTGAAAGTATAAAGTGCTAAATGGTATAAAGTGCTTTCACACCTTAGTGGTTGGATCTACTCAGCAGTGGATATATATGCTTATGACTACTTAGAGGGAATTCTGAGTTCTATAAATTTCATGATATACATATTGCATATTTTTACCTAATTCATTAGTGCTTTTCAAATGTTAAAACCTCCAGCTCTTTGTAACATTCTTATTCATTTTATACACTTTATTTTTGGAATTACATAAATCAATATTTGCTATGTCTCTGAAAAACTATCAGATAATAAGAGATATGAATAGTCTCTCAGATGTTCATTTGCATATATGAATGTGCAGATGTTTGCATGTGTTCATACATGTGTTTCATATTTCATACATGCAAATCTACTCAAGAAATAAATGTAATGAATATAAAAAGAGGAGAAAGAAAAATCATGCAAAGAGGAAATGTTCACTTGTGTATGGTTTCTGGAAAGATATTTTATAAGATAGAGTATTGCACTTGATCTTAGAAGATCTAGGATAAATTCTAGAACTTGGCAGGTTACCAAGAAAGAGTATTGTTTTCTGGAAAGTCGAAGTATAATATCTTCCTCATTGGGGTATTGCAAAAATGAAATAACATATGACTTTTCAATTTAGTGACATATTTTGTAACCTTAAGAAATGTTATCCTCCTTCCCTTTTAACATTTAGCAATTATCCCAAATTCTCAGGGGCTACTTGGTTATTTAAAGATGTCTATAAAAATGTCCAGAAAAATGACTAATGCATAACTATAAATGTCCAAAACCCAATTCATCTGCTCAAAATGATAAAACTGTATTGTGTGTTCTATGTGCACTGTATTGTGGGAGATCAGTAAATAGTTCATGGTAAGAATAGCAAAAATAATTTTGCTTTTTGGGGTGTTCTTCCAATTCCCTCCTTTATATACATCTTTGTGATATTTTACTTTCGCTACTTCCAAAAACAGTATAGGATCAGTAAATCCTACAACTCTGGTAATAGTTTAGAATTTTTATTTAAGTTGCTATAAGGCAACCAAGGTCTGTGGAAATCCAGTGCTAGTAGCTATGTCTTTAGGGCATAGAAATTGATTTTTCTAATCTTTCATCTTGTCGTGTAAAGATCATCAGAATGCCCTTTGGATTACAACCTGAGGTCTTGCTGTAATATTCGCGGAGACATAGTAAAAATGTAGGTTCCAATCTGAGTACCCTGTGAATAAAGGAGCCACTGCTCTTTAGGATTTTATAAATGGTAGGTTTAAAATGCCCCTTCTTCTAATTAGAAAACCAGTCTTTCCCTGTATAATACCATTTTATGTTGTTTTGCAAATCAAACCATCTCCTAAGATCTGTGTTGAAAAAAAGAAAATACATATATAGCGTAAGGAGTGGATTACCTGCCTAAAATTATATTGTAATGTGTTCATTCTTCTAAAAGTAGCAGTGAGTTTAATAAGAGAATGTCAAAATATTTCCAACCTATCGCTGGCATTGGTTAGCACGTCTGAGGGTAAATGCAATGTGTGATGCACTGAATGACAGGTTGGAGGCACGAAAGCAGCGTGAGTCTAAGTATGATTCCATGAATACTGAGGTGTTCACAGGTCAGTAGAAGTCACCATGGGTCACATTTTAAAACTCTGAATGAAAGGGAGTAAAAGGAACATCTGAAAGCCGGGCTCGGTGGCTCAGCCTGTAATCCCGCGCCTTTGGGAGGCTGAGGTGAGTGGATTACCTGAGCCCGCGGGTTCGAGATCCGCCTGGGCAGCGAGACCTCATCTCTACAATAAATTAAAAAATCAGCCGGGCGTGGTAGTGCATGCCTGTAATTCCAGCTACTTGGAAGGCTGAGGCGGAAGGATCGCCGGAGCCCAGCAGGTCGAGGCTGCGGTGGCCGCGAGTGGCCACTGCACTCCAGTCTGGGCGACAGAGTGAGACTCCAACTCAAAAAAATAAAATAATAATAATAAAAAAAGGAACATCTGACATCAGAGAAACACTGTGATTTTGTTATATAAATAATTCACAAACTGTTACACTCTTGTACAGGACTTTTTTTGACTTGCAAACATTGCAATGAGGCATTTTCAGCCCAGTGTTAAATAAAGAACATTTGAACCTTTTGTGTTTTCAAGACCAAATATTCCTCATTCCATGCTGTGTTTTTAAAATCTTTAGAGCAGAACAATTCATCTTCCATTAATATAATTTCCAGAGTCAGAAATTTCATCTCCATAATTTCCAAGCAGATGAAATAAATTTGGCTTCAGACTTTCTCATATCCTGATCCAAATAATAGAAAGGACTCCAGATTTCCTTAATTCATTCAACTCTTCATAAAATTAACAATATTTATTGAGTAGCTAAGATGAGCCAAAATTGCTAACAACCACAAACTCAAAAAATGGAAAGTTTGGACTTTATTGCTTTTGTTGAGCATTCATTGACTTTCAATCTGTGTTACAAGATAGTCTAATATATGTATAAATTCATAAAGTAAATGATATTTAAAAATATTCTGTCTGCATTTTATGAAATCAAATCGAAGATTTATGTACCTCAGGAATATATGCAAGATTTTCATACATAAAGTGACAAAATCTTCTGTGAATTAAGCAAATTTTTCTAATCAATAAATTTTGAGATGCTAATTTTTGAGATAACATGACTTAGTAAAGATCACTCAATTTTGGTCTGCCCATTTTGAAGGAGATCAACAACTTCTGTCTTAAATATTGGTAGTTTTCTACTCACCTACCAGCAGAATCTGAAATTGTGGTCAAATAGAGTTTATCTGCCTAAAAATGTAAGCAGTTATTAACAAGTCAAGTTGCTGAATGGACACAGATTAGTATCTGCATGGATTTCAAAACATGGAAAAAATACTCCCTCAGGACAAATATGATATTTGGTCATGATATCATGCTATAATGACATAAAAATGGAAACAGTGAAAACTATATACTCTTTCAGACATTTTATTATTTAAAAAACCCTATTGGCATAAAATTCAACAATCTTACTGCATTGCTATCCACAACAACATTTCTAATCCTTGAATTCATAAAATAACTAGAAGAATATGCTTATTTATATAAAACTTTACCATATGAAGAAACTTGATTATCTAAAACTGCATTCTTATAACTACCACATGAATATCCTTACACATTTTGAGAGAAAATGCATTTTCTCTTCATGGAAATCCTGATTTTATAAAGGTAAGTGATATTTTAGTCTACAGTGAGTGAATCAATATTTAAAAATCTTTACAAAGTAAAATATTTCCAGGTAAGGAATAATTGACTAATAATTAAATGACATAATGTTTGAAGAAATATAGTATAATGTTCAGAGTGTCATAAATACTCAAATAAAACAAGTATTTGATACATTTTCTGTTTTGCATATGACAAAACTGAGACTTAGAGAATTCAAATTTCTTGCCTAAGGTCATGTTATAGCCAGGTTGTTCAACCAGTACTCTTAACCTCTTGTGTTCAAATCCATCCTTCTACAGTACCTTGTTTCTTGTTTATATTATAATTTGCCCAATCAAGAATAGACAGATGTAAATTTCTTTCCCATCTATGCCAATAATTACTTTATTTTTTCCACTTTTATTAACAACTGGAATGCAATGATAAAATCAAACTTCTATATTAAAATTAATTTTCTCCAATTTGACATAACAGTATAATCATTTTTACAAACATTGTCTAATACACATAGAATATAGCTTTTTACATTTACCATAATGCTATAAGAAAGGGATTGGCAACAGCAGGATACTGCCCAGGGTGGGGAGAACACAACATCAATAAGGGTACCTAATCTCAAACCAGACAAAGTGGGGACCGAAGGGAGGCCCAAATTTTACCTGAACGGTGTATGCTTGTGTACCTAATCCTGAATTGTATCCTACGTCTTTAAAATAAAATAAAATAAAAAGAATATAACTTTTTAAAGTAGATGTTCATATGGAAGAACCATGAGTAAAATTGAGTCAATCTTCCGATGTATATTACTAATGTTATAATTTTAACACTCAGAACAATGATAAAATAATCAATTCCTTCCTTTCACCTACAGAACGTGGGTAAACTCAAAGTGCACAACTGAATTAATTTCATGATCTTAGGTCACTGACCGACATTTTAAATTGCCTATTCTAGAAATATATACAATGGTAACCTTTAAAATCACCCAAAATCCAAAAGTTAGCAGAAATGACTCTTTTCTGTGATTTTCACTTCTCCACTGCTGCAGCCTTCTGCAAACTCACGTTTGGCTTCCGAATTGTTAAATGTAAGTGTCACTTGTACCCTTGGATACTCAACCAGTTGGCTTCACCTGTATATTCTTAAAATATTTTATTTTTCACATTCATGATTGTACATTTAACTTAACTTCATTGTCCTCTCTGAATTTCTTCTCACTTGATAGTGAGTTTCTGTCCTCAGAAACAAATCATTGGATGTTCCAAAAGTTTGAAGTACACTAGTATTGTTATAAAATACCAAACAATGTCTCTGGTGCCCTATCAGTGATTTATGTCACAGGAGTACCTATTAACTAAACGTGATCTTCCCTCACCTCTCACAAAAACAATAATGGTTCCAGAGTGAGAAACATTGAAGAATGAAAATTTTGCCCCAAACAAGTGCTGTGCATGGGCAATACCTTACACCCCATGACTCACCTCTTCCGGAACCTTGCTCTACAGATTCCTTTTGGTCCTGTATCTTCAACATCCTCATACCCCCTGGTTCCATGGTCCCTTCAGAGCTGATCAGGACCTGCTCAGTAATCCCCACACAGTGACTCTGGTTCTGTAACTAACCAGTGTTCCATCTGCCACTTCACGGGATCCATACTTCCTCTGCACCAACTTCACAGATTCTCTTGGCTCCCCTCAGCCTGTACATGGATGTGGTTGGGTATTAATGCAGGTTCCTGTCTACGAGACCTGAGATTCCACCAGTAAAGAGCTTTGGATACAGAACTCTTCTGTGGGTGTGGGGAATAGGTTGGATCTGACCTAAACTTTCTTGCAACTGCATTGCATATGAGAGGCTGCTCTTATTCAAACCTTCATCCTTTCCTCTTGTTACAGGTGTTAGACCAGCATCATTATCTGAAAGCTCTCTCACTTCCTCTAGCTCCTTGTTGTATCCAAACTCAATCAAATCTGTTTCATGTCTTTCTTTGCCCTCACCTCTCCACTGCTGCAGCCTTCTGCAAACTCACCTTTGGCTTCCGAATTGTTAAATGTAAGGGTCACTTGTACCCTTGGATACTCAATCAGTTGGTCGCACCTGTATATTCTTAAAATATTTTAGTTTTCACATTCATGATTGTACATTTAACTTAACTTCATTGTCCTCTCTGAATTTCTTCTCACTTAAGAGTGAGCTTTCGGTCCTCTGCTTATATGTTACATTTTGCCTTTCTTTTTTTATTCTGATTAAGGGCCTCTTTCTCACTCTACATTTCCCCATAAAATTATCCCATCTCTTTAATGACAGTTGTCCTTCAGATGTAGCTAAGTCTGGATCACTTTATGAGCATTGAATGATACCTCAAAATAGACTCTCAATACATCCTCCTGTGTAACTCGTAAGAAGTCAATACTCATAGACAAAACATAAAGCATCATCTCAGTGGAAATCATGCAAACATTTCTCTCTTTTTTTTAATTCTAACAAATGGCACAGTCATAAACCTCAATGGTAAACTCAATTTCATTTTTCTCACTCTTCATTCTGTCAATAACCAAATGCTATAACCTCTAACTCTAATTGCTCACAAATCTATCCAGTACACATTATATACACTGGAACTACTTTTACTAGGGTGGCTGCCATTTTTTGTTAGATTTACAATATCAACCTCATAACTAGTCTACTTGTTTGAAATTTTGAACTTATTTAATCAAATTTGGAATTTATTTGATCAGAATATTTATTAGTTTGCTAGGGTTACTATGACAAACGTACTACACAATAATAGAAAAAACTTGAAATTATAAAGTAAAAAATAATAGAAAATGCTATAAGTCTAAAAGATAATTATTTAAAGGAATGACTAAAATGAACTACTCATGAGCCTAATGTAGAAAGAAAATCTATCTAAGAATAATTCTTAGGCACAGAAGATATTCAACTTAAAAAAATAGTCTAAATAAAGTACACAATAGCATATCAAAATAAAGATCAACATATCAATCCAGTAATAAATTAGAAATGTAATTAGACCAATTTTATAAGAACTTGAAAAAAATAATTACCATTTTAAAAATGCCTTAATGATCATTCTATTATTATTAAATTGTCTCAAATCATGGCAAAAAGATGAGTGCTCCACAATTCGTTTTGAAAAAAATATATTGCTTTATTCAACCTACCACCACTACAGCTAACATTACCCAGTGATGCATCAAAAATTGGATAAATAGTTATCTTCCTTGCTTTTAAATCTTTCTTAAATATATGTATAACTCATGTTGATTTCATTATTTATTTTAGAAGTATGTGTGGTCTTTATTTAGAACTTTAGTGATGATTTTTGTGACCAGTAATATGTCACAAGAATTTAACTCTTACTTCTATCAGTCTGTGATTAAAATAGTTTTCACCATATGTCATTTCATTTAAGATTGAAGTTTCTAAAAACTCATTAATGACATTAAGTGAGGACTTACTGTGTTATCTTGTAATACCTAGTTCAAGCCAAAAAATTATGCAAAGTGATATACTCACATATATCATAAATAAATTAAGATTAAATCCTGCAAGTATGAAAAACAATCCCAGGAATATAAGAAAAAGAAAGAGAAAACAATAAGTCCCATTAAAAAGTGGGAAAAGACATGAATTGATACTTCTCAAAAGAAGACATACGGGCAGCCAACAGACACGAAAAAGTGCTCAGCCTCACTGATCATCAGAGAAATGCAGATCAAAACCACATTGAGACACCACCTAACCTCAGTAAGAATGACCATCATTAATAAAACAAATAATAACAAGTGTTGACGAGGATGCAGAGAAAAGGGAACACTTCTACACTACTGGTGGGAATGCAATCTAGTTCAGCCTCTGTGGAAAACAGTGTGACGATTTCTAAAACAACTAGAAACTGACCTTTCATATGACCCAGCAATCTGCATACTGGGAAAATATCCAGAGGAACTCAAATCATTCTATAAAAAGATACTTGCACTCACATGTTTACTGCAGCGCTATTCACAATAGCAAAAACATGGAACCAACAACGCTGCCCATTGAAACTGGACTGGATTTTCTAAAAAGTGGTACATATACCTGATAGAATATTATGCAGCCAAGAAGAAAGACAAAATATGGACTTTGCAGGAACTTGAATTGATTTAGAATCTATAACACTCAGTGATCTATCACAGAAACAAAGAACAGAGTATCTTATGTTCTCACTCCTAAGCGAACCATGAATAGTTACCATAATTGTAAGAAATGGATAGGAAGTAGCGGGATGCTGGGGTGAGGGGGGAACACATCAAAAAGGGTACCTGATCTCAAACCAGGCAAAGTAGAGACCAAAGACCGGCCCATACTTAATCTGTAAGATGCCCATTTATATACTTAATCCTGAATTGTACTCCACATCTTTAAACTAAAATATTTTTATTTTTTTTTATAATCAATGTTTTTTATTATGATATTGTGGGGTATAGCTGAGGGTTAGGTATACAAATAGGCTTCGTTCAGGCACCCTTGTTGATAAGAGGTGTCTCCCGGTCAACAGACAGATATTTACTACCGTTAATCCCATCTCCCTTCCCCTCCCCCCCATAGTTTCCTACTACTGTCAGTCATTTTCTTATGGTAATACATAGGATGATCAAGATCCACTATAAGAGTGAGAACATGTGATACTCAGATCTTTGTTTCTGTGAGAGGTCACTCAGGATTATAGACTCTAGTTCCCTTCAGGTAGCTGTGAAATTCATGATTTTGTTCTTTTTATGGTGTTGCGTAGTATTCCATCATGTATATGTACCACATTTTTAAAATCAGTCCTCTTTTGATGGACAGCATGGTTGCTTCCAGGTTCTTGCTATTGTGAACAATGCTGTGATAAACATACGTGTGCAGGTATCTTTTTTATAGAGTGATTTGAGATCTTCAGGGTATAGTCCCAGTAGTGGGATTGCGGGGTCATATGGGAGGTTGATATTAGAGCTTTTAGGAATCGCCACACTGCTCTCACAGAGGTTGCACTAGTTTATACTCCCACCAACAGTGTAGAAGCGTTCCCCTTTCGCCACACCCTCTCCAGCAACTGATATTTTTTGAGTTATTGATAATTGCCATTCTGACTGGAGTTAGGTGGTATCTCAGTGTGGTTTTGATTTGCATCTCCCTGATGATTAGTGAGGTTGAACATTTCTTCATGTGTCTGTTGGCTGCTCGAATGTCTTCCTTTGTGAAGTGTCTGTTCGTATCTTTTGCCCATTTTATAATGGGGTTGTTTGTTTTTTTCTTTTCAGCATGTTTGAGTTCCTTCTAGATCCAAGTTGTTAAACCCTTGTCAGATCTGGAGTTGGCAAATACGTTTTCCCAGACTGTAGGCTGTCTCCCTGCTCTCTTGATGGTTTCTTTGGCTTTGCAGAAGCTTGTAAGTTTAATGAGGTCCCATTTGTCTATCTTATCTCTTACGGCCTGTGGGTTTCGGGTTTTGTTCAGGAATTGGATGCCAGTTCCAATTTCCATGAGGGTATGTCCTTCATTTTCTAAGGTTCTTATGGTTTGAGGTTTTACATTTAGGTCTCCTATCCATTTAGAGTTAATTTTTGTGTATGGGGATAGATAAGGGTCCTGTTTCAATCTTCTGCATGTGGTCAGCCAGTTTTCCCAGCACCATTTACTGAATAGGTTCTCCTCTCCCCAGTGGTAGGTGGTAGTGGCTTTGTCAAAGATGAGTTGGTTGAGAAATTGAGGTTTTGCATCTGGAACCTCAATTCTATTCCATTGGTCTATATGCCTGTTCCTATACCAATACCAAGTTGTTTGATGACTGTAGCTTTATAGTAAAGTTTGAAGTCTGGTAATGTGATACAACCTGCTTTGTTGTTTTTGCTGAGGATTGTTCTGGCTTTCTTGGTAATTTGTGTTTCCATATGAATTCCTGTGTTGTTTTTTCTAGGTCTGAGAAGAATGTTGCCGGTAATTTGATGGGTATTGCATTAAATCTGTAGATTGCCTTAGGTAGGATGGACATTTTCACAATGTTGATTCTTCCAGTCCATGGAATATTTTTCCACTTGTTTGTGTCATCTTTGATTTCTTTGAGCAGTTATTTGTAGTTTTCATCGTAAAGGTCTTTCACGTCTCTGGTTAGGAAGATGCCAAAGTATTTCATTTTTTTGTGTGGCTATTCTGAATGGAATTGTGGTTTTTATTTGGGTTTCTGTTTGTTTATTATTGGTGTAAAGAATTGTGATTGTCTTTTCACATTTATTTTATATCCTGAGACATTCCCCAAAGGCCTTTATCACTATAAGGAGGTTTTTGACAGATTCTTTTGGGTTTTCAGGTACACAACCATGTCGTCTACAAAGAGAGATAACTTGACTTGCTCTTTTCCTATTTGGATACCCCTGATTGCCTTCTCTTCTCTGATTGCTCGAGCCAGGATTTCCAATACTATATTGAACAGGAGAGGTGAGAGTGGGCATCCTTGTTTTGTTCCAGTTTTCAGGGGAAATGGTTCCAATTTTTGTCCATATAGGAGTATGCAGGCTATGGGTTTCTCGTAGATGGCTTTTACTATTTTGAGGTATGTTCCCTTTATGCCTAGATGTTCGAGGGTTTTTATCAAGAAGGGGTGCTGGATTTTATCAAAGGCTTTTTCTTCATCTAATGACATAATCATGTGGTTTTTGTTTTGACATCTGTTGATGTATTTAATTACATTTATGGTTTTACGAATGTTGAACCAGTCTTGTATCCCGGGGATGAAGCCTACTTGGTCATGATGGATGATATTTGAGATGTGTTGTTGAATCCAGTTTGCTAGGATCTTGTGGGGAATTTTATCATCTATGTTCATCAAAGATATTGGCCTGTAATTCTCTTTCTTTGTTGGGTCTTTACCTGGCTTGGGTATCAGTGTGATGTTAGCTTCATAAAATGATTTGGGGAGGGTTCCATCTTTCTCAATTGCCTGGAATACCTTCAGTAGGATTGGTATCAGCTCCTCCTTAAATGTCTTGTAGAATTCTGCTGGAAAGCCATCTGGTCCAGAGCTTTTTTTTAATAGGTAGTTTTCTTATTATGTAGTCAATTTCCTTGATTGTTATTGGTCTATTTAGGGTCTCAATTTCTTCTTGTTTCAACCTAGGCAGTTTGTGTGATGACAGAAAGTCCTCCATTTCCTTGAGGTTTTCAAGTTTGTTTCCATACAAGTGTATATAGTAGTCTCTAATGATCTTTTGTATTTCTTCAGGGTCAGATGTAACTTCATCTTTTGTGTTTCTGATTGTGCTTATTTGGGTTTTTTCTTGGTCAGTCTAGCTAGGGGACCATTGATCTTGTTTATCCTTTTGTAGAACCAACTTTTTATTCATTGATTTTTTTGTACTGCCTTTTTGTCTTCTATGTCCTGGATTTGGGCTTTTATTTTGGTGATCTGGATTCTTCTGCTGAAATTAGGGTTTTTGTGGCCTTACTTTTCCAACTTCCTTAGGTGACTTGTTAGGCTGTTAATATGTGATCCTTCCATTTTCTTCATGTACGTTTGTCGGGATATAAATTTCCCTCTTACTACAGCTTTCACTGTGTCCCAGAGATTTTGGTAAGATATTTTTTCATTTTCATTTGTTTCCAGGTATCTTTTGATCTCTGTTTTGATTTTATCATTGACACAGGAATTGTTTAGTATCATGCTGTTAAGTGTCCACGTCTTTGTGGGTTTTGCAGGTACCTTGTTGGTGTTTTTTTTTTTATTCCACCGTGGTCCAAGAAGGTGCATGTTAAAATTTTGGTCCTTTTAAGTTTGCTTATGCTTGATTTATGGCCAAGTATGTGGTCGATCTTAGAATACATTCCATGCAGTGATGAGTAAAATATGTATTCTGTGGTCTTTGGATAGAGTGTTCTGTAGGTATCAGTTAAGTCCATTTGGTCAAGAGTCACATTGAGGTTCTGGATCTCATTGCTGATTTTCTGTCCTGATGATCTGTCTAGGGTTGTGAGTGGGGTATTAAAGTCCCCAGTTATGATGGTGTTAGAATCAATATCTTTTTTTAGTTTTCCTAGAAGCAGCTTTATGAAAATTGGCACTCCTATGTTGGGTGCATATATGTTTATGATAGATATTTCTTGTTGATGGAGTGAACATTTTATCATTTTGTAGTGGCCCTCTGTATCTCTTTAAATTTTTGATAATTTATGGTATTTTGCCTGAAATTAGGATCGCAACTCCTCCTTTCTTTTGTGTTTCATTCACTTGAAAATTTGTTTCCCATCTTCTTACTTTGAGTCTGTGCATGTCCTTTCTAGTGAGATGGATCTCTTGAAGGCAGTGTATTGTTGTATACTGGTGATATTTTATCCATTTTGCCATTCTATGTCTTTTCAGTGGTGCATTTAGTCCAGTCACATTCTAATTACTGAAATGTGAGAGTTCATCCCTATCATAGAGTTCTTATAGAGTTGTTGCTCTTCCACTTGACTTTTTGTCTTTCTTTTGGTTTTGGGGTTGTTTCATGTGTATTTTATTCTTTTCCCTATACTCTTGTGAAGAATGTTTTCCTTTTTTCCTTATCTTCTGTGTTTAGTACTTTCTTAAGTGTTTCATGTAGAGGTGATCTGGTGGCAGTGTAAGTTCTTAGGGATTGGATATCTGGGAAAGATTTTAATTCTCCCTCACTGATGAAGCTTAACTTGGCTGGGTAGGTTATTCTTGGTTGAAAGTGTTTATCTTTTAGGACTTTGAAGATAGCGCTCCAAGCTCTCCTAGCCTGCAGGATTTCTGTAAATAAATCTGCAGCTATTCTAATTGGTCTTCCATGGTAGGTGACCTGGCCTTTTTCTCTTGCTGCCTTTAGGATTTTTTCTTTTATACCTACTTTGTTTAGGCGAATTATTATGTGTCTAGGAGTTTGTCTTCTCATTTGTTGTCTTGCAGGGGTTCTCTGAATCTCTTGTGTTTGAATTTTTGCATCACGAATTAGATAAGGGACATTTCTTAAATAATCTCATGGAAAGTTTGTTCCGGTGTGGTCTGTGTCTCTCTTTCTGCCTCAGGAAGTTCAATTCCTCTTAGGTTCGGTATCTTGAAGTAATCGCTCATCTCTTGAAGGTTTGGTTCTGTCTTTTTGAGCTTGTTTTCTGTGTTATTAAGAGTTTGGCTTAGTTCTATATTTTGGTCCTCAAGCTCTGAGATTCTTTCTTCTGCTTGGGTAATTCTGCTTTCCATACTTTTCAGTTTGTTATTTATTTCATTCACAGTATTTCTTTATTACTGTTATCTCAGTTATCATTTCCTTCCTAGTTTTTCTTATCTCTCCTCAACTCTTTTAATCTCTCCATTAATGTCTTGTTATCTAGGTTTGCATTTTGAGACCAATCATTCTGGGGGCTCTTCATTGTTTGCATTCCGAAGTCAGTTTTCTCAGTGTCTGCCCTCCCAAGCATCTGGGAGAGACCCATAATCTTCTTTTGGTTTTTCTTCATTTGTGTAGATTTTTCTCTCTCCCCCTCTTTCCCACCCCTTCTTTAATTCTGTTTTCCAGGGAAGGTGGGGTTGCTTTTGCTTTGCTTGTGCAATCTCCTATTCTTCCTTTTGAGGGTCCTCTGGCTTTGTTCACTTTTGAGGTTGGAGTGTGGGCTGCGGTCTGTACTTTTTGCAGTTTTGAGGTTTAATTGAGGGGGAAGCTGTGATTCAGAATCTATATGCTGATTCCAGCATCCACCAACAGGTGTATGAACACACTGGAACCTATTTCCCACTGCCTTACAATCTTTCTGTGCATTGGTATGTAGGTTTGGTCCCTGGAACAAAAGGAGGTACAAAAGAGGAAAATAATGGAGGAAGGGGGGTTCAATAGGAAGTTAGAAAGAGAGAAGAATGAGAGGGAAAACAGAATACATACCAACTAACAGGTGAAAAGTATACACAAGGCTGGAGAGAAGTGACAAAAACACATAAGCAAAATTTCCTAAAGAATACTGGTAGCTACATAAAGACAGACCAATAAAATCATGCCAAAAATAAAAAATAAAATAAAACCAATAAAATCAGTCAAAATGATAAAGTCAAAATAAGAAATCAGACTAGCTCTGGACTCTTTCCTGAGTGTCTAAAGTCTCTTCAGCTCTGATCTCCAGCCTCTACCCTCTGCTTTCATTGCTGACAGGTAGATTTACTCACAGCTTGGGTTTGTTCTTTTAGCCTGCTTCCTGGGAGGTCTGTGATGCTTTGTTGCCTTTGTCTTAATCAGCGTAGGGGAAGAGCTTTGTCTCCTGTTTTGCAATGTTACCTTAGGAACCGAGGTGGATGCTGCTTATAGGTGGGTGGGACAATGCAAGTCTGTGCCTGGAGAATGGCTGAGGTGGCAGTTTCTCTTTCACAGATTCTTACTCTCTGCTCATCTGGGTCCCTGGGCGATCCACTATGATGAACTGTGGTGGTGTGGGAGGCACTGGGGATCAGCTGCACAGCTGGGTGCTGGATCTGGGTGCCACCAGTGGTCTGGGGTGGAGGAGGGGGTCAGGAGTTCCCTCCTCTGGAGCTGAGAGACTCCAGTCTTTACCTCCTTAAGATATGCTGTTCCCAAGCCGGGCTCGGTGGCTCAGCCTGTAATCCTGCGCCTTTGGGAGTCTGAGGTGAGTGGATTGCCTGAGCCCATGGGTTCAAGACCCACCTGGGAAGTGAGACCTCATCTCTACAATAAATCAAAAACTAGCCGGGCTTGGTAGCGCACGCCTGTAGTTCCAGCTACTTGGAAGGCTGAGGCAGAAGG